>NW_015156526.1:0-1529 GCF_000732505.1 Cyprinodon variegatus
AGAGGCTGACTGTAAGGAGATGATGCAGTCTTCTCATGCTTTCTTTGTTATTTGAGAACCATGCCAGAGCGGAACCACGCCGAGCCCTGCTGATGAACTAGTACCAGTTTAGCGCAGTTTGGTTGTGTCTGGCACAGTCCGATTCAGTTTTGTGTGCCATTTAAACTCAGCAGTTATCTGGGTTACCGTGTTCGGACCGATCTTGGCACAGGTTCAAAAGGGTAGTGTAGATGGGGCTTATGGTTCTCAACCAGGAAAAGATGGCTTCCCCTCTTCAGGTCACAGGAGAGTTACTGCCAAAAATGCAGGATTTCATGTTTTGGGGTTCTGTTCACAAGTAGGGGGGAGAATAGCATGGGATCAGTGTTGTTGCTTTTGTAATGCAGACTCTGCACTGTTATGTTGTAGTGAAGAGAGAGCTAAGGTCAAGATCAAGTTCGGTCTACATTCCTACCCTCACCTACAGTCTAATGTGGATCATGACAGAAAGAACGAGATCCACGATGCAAGCAGCAGAAATTAGATTTGGCTGGGCACTCTTGGTTGGCTCTGGAACGCAGCAGACTTCCCCCAGAGGAGTTGGAGGAGGTGCCAGGGAAGAGAGAATACTAAGCATCTCTGCTGGGACCGTCGCCCCCTTTACCCGGTCCTGGATATGTGCAAGATGGCGAGTTTCTCATTTTTCTGTCTGGAGCAGGGTCGTTTTGTTCACCAAAAGCTCCCACTTTATGAATGTACAGAAAGGATGAAGGATCCCTGTTGCTCTATCTCTTCCTCATTCTCCTTCTCATATTCAGAGCCTAGTATCCTCACTGCCCTGCTGCCCCACGGCTCATAGTGCTCTCTCATGTTGCTGTAATGTTTTTGTTGTTGTTTATCATTGAATATCCTATGATAAACTTTGCTTTGCCTTGGCTCTCTGTCCTCTACTTGTTGTTTTCTACATCCTGTTCGCCTCTGCCCCTCTGTCCCCTGTAAAAACTTATTACAAATCTGTTTTTTATCACTTATTTTGACCTCTCTCATCTCCCTTTTGCCCCTCTCCTTTTTGTGCCCTTAAAGCATGTGGTGACCCCTCCAAGCCTAAGACGTGAGTAATGTCACACTCTTAACACAACATCCAGCAGATCATCCAACTTAGGTGGACTTTGTGTACATGTAATCTAAAATATACCAATGTCATAGAGCTATATCTCTTCTGAGAGTTCTACCAGGCAGAGAAAAATTAAAATCCTACGTAAACCACCACAGTCCATCTTCTTTATTAAATAGATCCAGTAGGAGACAGAAGTGAACCTGTCTCCTACTGGATTAGAGAAAGAGGCTTGAATTTACAGTTGGAGTGTTAACTCATTAATTAATGCATTGTTTCTATCCTAAAGTGTGTGATGGTTTGTTAATGTAGAGTCACCGGACAAGAAATGGTCTGGTAACTGCGGTTAAAGGAATAGTACACCCAAAACATGATTAGCCTTCATTTTCTACTCACCCCCATGCTGAACAACACTCTGGAGTACTTTTTTGATATC
>NW_015156527.1:0-1528 GCF_000732505.1 Cyprinodon variegatus
GTATAGTTATAATGTGATCATAATAGTATTGACAACATATAATAACACAGAGGTGCTGTCATCTTTGTTAATTTATGATGTCTATATTGTCCTTCTTCGCCTATGAGTAACATGGAGGCTGTGAAACGCTCAGACCGGAGACTGATAAAGGCTGACATGCAAATAAACAAGCATTGAAGATTATCTAATCAGATGAGTCTAGTGTTGAAGTTTTTCACCAAATGCACCCATTTTAAATTGAAGAAAGCCAACACATTACCATATTTTAAATGACCAATTATGCCCCGAATCTGTTGTAAATCTCTGAAAATATTTGATAACAGATGCTTTCTTTTTGGAAAATGTCTGTATCCAGATGATATTCACAGAAATGCATAAAAAGCTGAAAAGAATATTAAAAAACATTAATAAAATTCTCTTTTAGTTTCCAAACTATTAGAAGTAGTTTTTTCACACTAAATCTCCAAACACCTTTATGTTTGGACTGTCAGAGACCAAAGAATACCTGCTCTACGGGCACGACATCGACATGTTTCTATCTGCCCTCAGTAAAATGACAGCAAAGAGATGTATTTACTGTACCTCGTAGCTACAATCAAAAGAAGAAAGGATCCAGGTGTCAGAAAAGACACCTCAGCTTGACCCTGCTCAACATTAATAAAATCTATGACTCACCTTGTTTCTGAAGTGATGTGCTTTCCAGCTCCTCTGAGGATATGAAATCTGCCAGTTTAGCTCAGCGCACGGTTCAGTGAAGCTATGTTAGATGTTGAAGCCATGAAAATAACATATTGAGAAATGCATCCTTCAGTCATCTATACACCTCATTAAATTTGGTTTCTGGTTGTTGACAATTATGCTTTTCTGGTCCTTTCTTCTTTGCAGGAAAGACTTAGAGATCAGCAATACGAGCACCAAGCTAGAGGCAGAGGAGGCCCTCAACATCGGACTGCAAAAGAGGAGCAGAGAGCTGCAGGTCAGCTTTGTTTGCTATGGAGTTCAAATCTGAAACGAGTATGAGGTCAAGTAATGAAAAAGGCTTTTTCAATGCAGATTGTGAGAACAAACTAGTTTTCTTTTTTTCTCTTCGAGTCGCTTGGGCTTCGTGAGGGTGCTTTGTTAGCAGACTGATCTAGGTTGTTAGTGTTTTAGTCCATTATTAGTCCGAAAGTGATGAAAGGAACAACACGGACACAAGCTGTTTGATTTTCTCATCAATAAAGCTGGGTAGATTTTGTCAAACATAAAATATAAATAAATCCCCATCTTGAGATAAACCAACTATTCTGATCTTTTAGCAAAATTTAAATGTCAGTCAAAGATTCTCAGAAGAAATATAATTAGCATGACCTTATGGAAAAAGAAAGATATTCATAGTTAACTGGTACCCACACAACATTTCAATGCTTTTTGCACAGACGGAATCAAACCTGTAACTAGATAGATAGATAGATAGATAGATAGATAGATAGATAGATAGATAGATAGATAGATAGATAGATAGATAGATAGATAGATAGATAGATAG
>NW_015156528.1:0-1528 GCF_000732505.1 Cyprinodon variegatus
ATTGCTTTTCATACAATCTAAACCAACAGTAAAATGAAAAAAGACAAGCAAGATACACACAAGCTAAAATAGAAAATAAGAGTTAAAAACAACTTAGTTCAAATTAAAAGTAATTAAAGTAATCAATGTTAAAAAATAATTAAAACATAAGTTAAAGAGATAAAAAAAATTAAAATGGGATTAAGCAGGTAGGATGTACAAAACGTCTCTGCAAACATGTTTAAAAAGTGTTTTTTCTGTATTTATACATAGATAATAAACTACTATATATGAATAAATGCCTAATTTGTCCCAGAATGGCCGTTAAATGGTTTCTTTCACTCTTCAATTGGAATTAGTAGAAAACATAATTTTTTCAATGATGTACAGTTGTTTGATATCAAAGTATGCATAAATGCAGGTTTTGCAAAAGCCACAAGGGTGCAGTAGAGTATTTTAGATGTTTGAATAAAGTTCCAAGAAAACCTGAAAAGTTTTTAAAAAGTACAGGAAAAAGTCTAAAGCTGCAGAAAACCCGTGTACCTGAAGTGTATGTACATCTTGCTGCAATTCTAAAGCCCTTTTTTTTCTTTAAATTATAAACAAGTTTGTTTTATATATATATATATATATATATATATATATATATATATATATATATATATATATATATATATATATATATATATATATATATATAATTTATAAAAATTTAGTTTTTCAGATTTCCTTTCAAGTTGCTTCAGGGCTGCTGTCTGCACCATCCGAGGACGTCAACAAGATTAGGCTGAAGGATTTGGATCGATTGGTTTCCCGTCATCCTTTTCACATCCCATCCGCACTGATCTCCGCATCCTCTCCTCCACAGCTGGCAGCAGATGAGACCTGCAAGTGCGTCTGACAAGGATGGAGAAATATCTAGGGCAAGACTGTCAGAGGTGAAATCTGGAGAACAGTTATAAAGGATTGCCACATAAGGAAAGCAGATAGAGGGGAAAAACTGGCACAGCATTATCCTCTTTTTTGCATTTAAGCTTTTTTTTTTTTTTTTTTCTTCACCAGGGGTTTCATCAAAACTTAAAGCGCAATGACTCACTCAGTCATTTGCAAAAAAAAAAACGAGAGCAGAACGACCAAAGTCTTTTACGGCCTGTTTTGTCAAATCTAAAACCACTTTAAACTTCAAAAATAAATAATGCAGTGTAACTACCTTGCAATTTGTTTTAAGGCTGCATTACTTTGAACACACTCTAGAATATATAGATGTGTGGGCGTTGTAATTGAAGGTGTAACCAAGTTCTTTCCAAGCTCTTTAGACTCACCTTGAACTGCTTGCAGACGGGTTGCTGGGAGCACATTGGTGAATTTATCACCTCTAGCATATGATGCATGTTTAGAAGGTTCACGCAATTACCTTTTGACTGGCAGGAACATGTAGATGCAAGGCTGCAGTTATCTTTAGCAACAGGTGATTGTTAAAAATACAAGATTTCAATAGTTTGTAATCCCATTAAACTGCCAGGCACTTAGAGAAAGTCCTATTTGACTG
>NW_015156529.1:0-1528 GCF_000732505.1 Cyprinodon variegatus
CAGCCTAGAAAGGTCCAACACTGTCAGCAGCTCTGGTTCTGATCCACTTTGATTTTACTACAAAGTCATGAAATACATAAAATATCTGCTAACAGGTCTATTTATGATCTATTAAAACATTTATTTTCACCTGGTGGGAAAACATCAAAAAGACATTTTGAAGGATTTTAAAAACCAGGACATAGGAATATGATTTAAATAAAATTTTAATATTTGGGTTTTAGTTTTTAAAACGCTAAAAAATGTGCAATTTCTAATAAAATGCAGAACTTATCCTAAATAGATATTAATATTTTTATTTGCATCAACAGCAACATTCCTGAATCCAGGAAATAATCACCATAATGACACCATGCAGCTTGTTTTTTAGGGTTTTATTAGATTTTATTTTTGGTTTCCCAGCATATCTGAGTGAGGTTTGGCACAGCAGCATAAATACACATGAAGAAGAACCAGAACCAACAGGTTCTATTCAGAAAGCTGCACCGACCCAAACAAACTTCACATTATCGCAAAAACGACAACGTTTAAAGTTGCTGTATAATATGGTAGGATAATTATCATTGTTGGTGTGTGAGTTTATCACACCCTGGTATCGGCTGCCTGTTGCGCATCAGAACTAAGGTTTTAATCTAATGTGAACATTTCCTCTGTCTGGATATACAGTTATAATATCCATTCTGTATGTGACAAAGATTTGGGAATGGAACGAGAGTGGTGTCCTTCAGCTAAGAATGAAGGGTAATATTTAGATAAGGCTGGAGCCATAGATGCCTAATCATCTGCTAATGTGTATGATGTAAAATATAATCATGTGGGAGACTGGAGATGTATAAAAAGCCTTTTTAACTGTTAATCTGGGCCACTTCCTGAGAGGTGAGCCCAGAGGTGAGCAGCTACCTTCTGTAACTGTATGCAATTCTCTCATCTGAGTAAGATTACAATTTCTATCAAAATCTGTTGTGATGTCTCCTGGTTATTTAATACATAAGTCATGAAGTGTTATTTAAAGAGTTTGTTCCGAGTGATCTCTTTTCAGGAAAAAGAACCGGAGAGATATAGCGTTAAGGTGCATACAAAGAGTTTATCTTTAATAAACCATTGCAGACCAACAACAGAACTCCACCTGAACAGATTTACACTGAGTTCATCAAACATATTCTACCATGGCGGCTCCAAGGCAGCGGCCAAGAACAGCTCCTCTCGACAATTTCACAAAATATGCCGCTTGAACCGATGCAAACTGGACATCGGGCCTGCGTCTGTGATCGCCGGCCCCTGCTGGAACTACAGTCACAAAATGTTTTAAATGCTGATAATTTGGCCGTTTGAGAGGCTGCGGAGTGTTACGGACGGATGTGGGCAGGACAACGACAGAACATAACGGACGGAGGAAGAGATGCACGAGACGGAGAAAATGAGGCTGCAAAGGGCGCTAACTGCGAAGCTAAAGAGAAATCCCCACAGACCACCGCTTCCATCAGTCCTGCTCTCCAACGTCCCCTTGTTGGAAAAGAAAATGGATAAT
>NW_015156530.1:0-1528 GCF_000732505.1 Cyprinodon variegatus
AGAACACTGGGATCCTTTTTCCACCTGGGTCCCTGCTCATTTTCCCCTTCATGTCCCTCCGTTTTCGCACAAACTTGACCCTTGAGTTTTCCACTTCCTCTCCTCCTCGGCCCTATCTAGAACCAAAGCTAGTTCGTGATTGTCCCTCTTGCGTTGTGGCGTGGAATAATATAGGGCAGACCACGCTTCAAAATTGGGCATAAATCAAAAATATCTGCGACAAGCTCACTGCTACACACTGCTGCTGGAGTATAACCAGCCCTTAAGGCCAAATTAAAAAGATGTCACCCTGTGGAAACCATTTGGGACAAATCTGTTAAGTTATCTGAAGCTCTGATCTTCTAAATCATAAAATACACTAAAATTTTGATCTCATTCAGTTTTATGATTTACGTAGAAATTTAAGCATTAGACTAAAGTCACTGAAAAGCAACTGTCATGTTTTGTTTTTAGACATGTTGAAGAAACAGCTTAGTCCCTTTCCAAAGACTAGATGTTTTATGTTTGTCACTTAAAAGCTTACATGGTGTGTTGCTTTGTTTTGTTATCTTAGAGCAAGCAGAAACCTAATCTTCCAGAACAAAAAAAAAAAATAGCTGTTATTTTTACTATATTGAATATACAGTAAGGTTTTCATCACAGCATCATCTGTGCAATAACCTTTTCATATTTAATACGATTCCCTGTGCGATACCATGTATAAAAACCTATATATATATATATATATATATATATATATATATATATATTTCTCCACTGTGAAAATTAAGTCTATCTATCTTATCTTACATTATCTTATGAATCAAAATCTTTGCATATCTAATAATATCTGTTTTATATATAAAAAAGTCACTCTTCAAAGCTAAGCTGCCTCAAAATGATTCATATTTTCATAAAGCAAATAACTGTTTAATTCTGTTTGGAAATTAAATGAACATCTACAAATAAATAGTAATTTTTTTTGTTTAGATGTAAATTCACCATAAACAATTAAGCATGTGTTGCAGGTGTTTCCAGCTCATTGCAGGCTGGGGTTTTATTGCTCCCTGTGTTTTATTCAACATTCTTACAAATTTCGATCAAAAGATGGCAGTTTGAATGATTTGCATGCAATAAGGCATTTTATGTTGCATTTGTTTAAGTTTGAGTCTGTGTGAAAATTTTAGCCCAATGTAGATAGGAGAAAATTCAAACATTAAAATTTGTGCTTTTGTCTTGTTTTTAAAAATTGTGACAGTGGTTTGTTATACCACCATTCCAACTTAAGAAAGGTTTTCAAATGAAGGCACAAATTATATCACATCCATATTCTTTATGTATATTTGTCAGCCTTGTTGTTTTTGTCTTTGTATACAGGAAACGGTTGAGGAGATGAAGACCAGCACAAAAGAGGTCTAAGTGGACACTTAAACAAAGAAGAGGATGAGAGTTATCACCCTTCTTTGATACTTGACTCCACCTGTTTTATCAAACTGACTTTTTTCATGTTTTACTGACATGTTAATTATTTTACAGTTTTACAGTGTTT
>NW_015156531.1:0-1528 GCF_000732505.1 Cyprinodon variegatus
CTTCCAAGGGGACAAATCCTCCTCATTTTAACACTTCTAAACTAGGTCCTCTGCCTAGGTGTTGTAGTGAACAAAAAGATGTCCCCGCCTCCTCTGCAGATACTCTGCTGCACTTCTCCCAAACTGTAGCTGACCGCAGACAGTGCCGCGGACAGGAGGCCAGCTTGTTTAGTTTTTTTGACCGAAATTGCGGAAAACAACTCATGAAGTTTGACCCGCTAGAAGAGCGAGGTGCGTGAGAAAGCTGTGACCCTTTTTCCACCTGGATCCCCGCTCTTTTTCGCCCTCATGTCCCTCCATTGTCGGACAACTTGCCCCCACATCCTCACCGCTTTGGCCATATCTAGACCCAAAGCTACTTCCTGATTCTCTTGCGTTGTGGCCTGTAGATTTCCCATCAGTCTCACTTACATTTAGGAGCAGAAAATTAGCATCCAACATCCAATATAGAAAAGCAATGTATGAAGATGAAATAATTCAATCATTTTAAATTTTCCTCCTGTTTATGTCCAGGAAGCAGCAGGTAGCAACGAGAGAATACCTGCAGCAGAGCATGAGGCGCGATCTCCAGCACCACGGCGTTGTCAGGTACCATACTGAGGGCCTCCTGGAAAAGCACGGGGCTGAGCAGGTTATTGACGTGGTAGTCGGCTGAGCTGTACCTCGCCAGGGGAGAGTCCCACTCAGACTGAGGTATGCTGGTGCTGATCCACCGAGAGGAACGCTGGCGGGGCTCCTTGATCACCTGTGGATCACAGCAAACAGCATTAGCTCGTCAGAACTGACTGCACAGACCATGTTTTCAGGTGGAATTTCTCACTTCAAAATAGTTTCCAACTACTTTTTACCCGCTGATCACAGCAAATATAGCAAAGCTGCTCTCTGGCATTGAACACAGGAGCAGCAGAAGCATCAGAAGCATCTGGACACACTTTACTGGACGGCTGACCTTAATGTGGATCAGAGATGAAGCAGCAGAAGCTCCTTTGATGGCGTTCGGTCTGAACGAAGCATAACCGCTACTATCTCATTCATCCACCAATCAGACCCTTTGACCTCATCAGGATGATTCTCACCCTAAAACCACTGGATTCCCTCTAAGTGCCGTGAGAACAGAGCTGGACGGCGTGGTCAGAAATTAGGTCAGAATATATTTCTACATTTTGCTGATATAATTCTGATATCGATCCAAACAGCCTCAGAACAGACTGCAGCAGAAGTCTGTACAAACATCTGAACATTTTTATGCAAAGTCAATGTAACTCTAAAACATTCATGAAATGACTGTTAAAAAAAACATGAAAGTATTTTTGGGAGCACATTAAACGAGCTGATAATTTCTTCTTCTTGACTCTTTTATTGCTCTTCAGCCTTCTTTATTTTTAAGATGTTCGAGACCACAAAAACTCCTCAGCCTGAAAGATTAGGTTCAAAAATCATTGTGAAAATGAGTAAAATTGCTCCTAACTAGCTCTGAAGGTCGGGAACTGTTTCCTAAGGTCGAGTTATTGAGAAACCTTATAGCCGG
>NW_015156532.1:0-1528 GCF_000732505.1 Cyprinodon variegatus
TTCACAAATGGTGGCAGTGGTGGTTCCAGGCTAATATGTGACAACAATGCAGAAATCAGCCAAGTCAAAGAGGCATCAGGGACCAGTGGAGGGTTCCACAGAAGAGGCCCAAGATGATGAAAACCTGCTAAAAGCTTCTGGTGAGCAGCAATCTGAAGCACAAAGTTTCTCTGAACTCTCTGCTTTATTGAAAGGCTTGATGCAGCAGCATGCTGACCAGGAAGCTAAATGGGAGCAGGACAGACAACGCCAAGATGAACGGTGGAGGAAAATGCAACACCAGTTCAGTGTACTTCAGCAGGAGGTCCACATGGAACGTCGAGAGCATCAGATGCAGCTGGAGGGTGCAGCAGCTGATCCTGGAATGATTTCCGGTCCTGCAGTAAGACCAAAAGTGCCACAGTCAGTACAACAGGGAGGAAGCCTTCCAAGCACGTCTGAGGGACCACAAGTATCCAGTCTGAGACCACCCAGTTGGAAAGGTCCAAAGATGCAACCCTATGGTGGGGGTGAAGATATTGAACATTATTTAACAACATTTGAAAGAATTGCAACTGGATGTCAGTGGCCGAGGACTGAATGGGCCCTGCATCTGGCACCACTTCTCAGCGGTAAAGCAAGAGCTGCTTATGTAGCTATGGACACTGATGACACAATGGACTATGACAAGGTAAAAACTGCTGTATTGGAAAAGTTCGAAATAAGTACTGAGACCTACAGATCGAGGTTCCGGTCCACGACGGTGAAGGAAGATGAGACACCCAAGGAGCTGCGAACACGCCTTAAAGACCTGTATGAAAAGTGGATGGTTCCAAGGGAAAAGACACGAGAGCAAATAGGAGATGTCGTGGTGCTGGAGCAGTTTCTGAGAGTTCTCAGCCCAGATCACTTCAAAAGAAGCTGCAGAGATGGCAGAGGCTTTCCTTGCAGCTCTTCGCCCACAAAAAGGGTACATGACTTTGAAACCTAGTTCCACCCCTTTTATGGTGGGTAAGTCAGGGGGGGCAAATGGACACAGACCAAAGTATTCCAAAGAAAATTCCCCAGTCGGTAGCAATAACCATTTTAGGGAATTTAAACAGAGAGGTCCGTTGGTTTGTCACTCTTGTGGTCAAACTGGTCACTTTAAGGCTAAATGCCCAAATCAGCAAGACAGTAAGACTTACATGTGTTTTTCACCAGAGTGTTTTGATTTGTTAGAGGAAGAACCTGAGTTTGTAGAACCTTCAAGTTCTCAGGAGCACACCATCTCTATTTTTATTGAGGGAAAGCCTTGTGTTTCTCTATTGGATTCAGGTAGTAGCCGTACTCTTATTAGGCCAGATTGTCTTCCCAGAGACACCACGTTTTGTGGTAGAGTTAAAGTTTGGTGTGTCCATGGTGATGATGTTGATTATCCCATTGCCAATGTTGTACTTCAAGTTCATGAACAGGAGCATTTGCTTACAGTAGGAGTGATTGATAAACTTCCATACCAGGTTGTACTGGGTCGGGATATGCCAATCCTTGGGGACCTGTTAGCAAAGAG
>NW_015156533.1:0-1527 GCF_000732505.1 Cyprinodon variegatus
GTACTAAAAGTTTCTTCTTAAATCTAATAGCTTTGAGGCTATAAGTGATTTACATTTGTGTGTTTTTGTCAGGCAGAAATTTATTTATACCCCCTTAGGGTGTAAGAGGTTAAAATGTGTCCCTTTTATAAATTCAGTATCTCTTGATGAATTTCATATTATTTTTCTATGATTAGGGACTGAAAGCCAAGGTCATAGCCTACAGTTCCACTGCATTTAGTTTTTGTCCAAGCCTTATTTTCAGGCTTAGTTTACTGCATTTCTTCATATTATGTTAGATGCTAATCCGGCAAATAAAACCAGTAAAGGTCTTTGATATCATTTCTGAAAATTTGTAAAAACTTTCCAATATTTTCACCGACTGCGCCGAGACACTGAGTTTTAGGGCTCCCCCATCTTTAAAAACCCACTTTAACCACTGTACATATGTGTGTGTATATATATATATATATATATTTTTTTTTTTTTTTTTCTAAAGCAGTACTTGTTTCAATCTTTCTAGTTATTAGGTTGGAAAAGATAGGTATTAAAAAAAATGTCACCTTCCATATTATGTACTTATATAATGTAATTTGTGAAAAGACTAGGTAACACTTGTGGCTCTCAGCACGTTTTATTTAGCTTTTCTGCAGTCATGGATCACCTTTTTATCCCGAGAAAAGAGGAGAGATTTTTTTTTTCTAAAAAAAAAATGAATGCAACAAAATTTACATTAAAAAAAGACTTACCATTTCGACCTTTTCGGTATGGAATGAGTCAGCCTGTGTAGTTTCAAGCTGGTCTTGGTCCTAAGGGGAAAATATAAATAAAAATTAATCAGAAAACTTACATGTAGTTAATTTACCACACACACACATTACCAACCTCGGCGATGTCATCCAGTGTCCTCTTCTTCAGTCTAAAAACTGGAGACACATCACCTCGTCAGAGGGCCTTGGAGGACTCCGTCCAATGGGCAAACATTTTTCCATAACTGGGAATTAAATAAGAGGTAGTGGGGAGGTAAAAGATGATAAACAATAGAATCAAAGGGATGATTCCACCTAACCAAGAAGAGCTTTTGTTCTCACCTGCCAAGTTCCAGATTCTCCATTAACATGACGCACCACCAGTTTCTCAAGTTTGGCATGTCTTTCTGAAAAATGCAGAGTAATAAACACAATATCACTAAACAGCATCCACATCCCTGCAGTTCAGGTTGCACTTGCAGATTGTCATGTCTACAAGCAAGTTAGAAAACACAGAAAAAGAAAACAAAAATAAATTACCTGACAAGAAAACACAGGCACACACAATTGGAATTTCTGTATGAAAATAATTTCCTTGAAAGGGGATTGCATTTTTTACATGCACATCAAGGTGCCGCTGGAGCTTGGATGGTGTGGTAGGCTTAAACTTAGGGCACAGCGGACAGTGGTACAATTTGCAGCAGGTTGTGCATCTTTTCATTATAGGTGTACCACTCGATAAAATGGACAGATGCATCTATAAAAGACAACAGAACTATTAGTGCTCACATATAAAATC
>NW_015156534.1:0-1527 GCF_000732505.1 Cyprinodon variegatus
TAAGTGTCTACACTTCCCTTTCTGACCTGAAATGTGTGTACTTATCCATATTTTATTGGGGTTTAACTGTAAATTATCAATATTTTTACTTGCCATTAAAAGTAAATGAAATAAACAGCTGATGGTTATTGTTGAGGCCATGTGCTGAAACGAGTCCCCCATACTTAACCTCTGAATCACTGTCAACTGTTGGACGATCCATCATATAGAGCAGCTTTAATCAATGACCTCACCAGAGCTGTATTAGCAGTGACACTCCTGATTTACAAAGGTTTTATTTTGCAGGAACGCAGTGCTGCCCTAGCCTCAGTTCCGTCTATTTTGTCCCTCACTGGGTCCTCCCAAGTGTCTCCATCGCTCCTGCTGGCTGCCAGAGATGATCAGTCCTTCATCAAACCAATAAAAGCTGGGAAGAGCACCGCCGTCTACAAGGTACAACTGTTCACTTGAATATTTATAGAGAAAGTTGTTTGTTTTTTTTACCTACGTGGTTGCTCTGACTAGATGCTGATGGGCAGCGTTCCAGACAGAGGAGGACGGCCCGGAGAGATAGAGCCTCCTATGCCAGTGTGGGAAGGACGAAGAGCACAGGGAAGCAGAGGAGGAAGAGGAGGAAACTATCAACATAAGCATCGAAAGAAGAAAGGGAAAAAAGAGTAGCCTGTCTCTCTTTAGAGGCTCTACTTGTTTGTTTTTTTCTTTTTATGAAGATTGTTGTTGCTTTTAATATAATTTTTTGTTATGGATATAAGCATACTTATAACCATTATGTACATACTTCAGAGAACATTTTGGAAGTACTCTAAAGCTTATAATTGGTAAGGTTCTGGTGTATGAGCAGATATTTCTGTAATTTTTTTTAATTCTATGGTAAGGCCTGGCAGAGATATTGATTGTCTTGAATTATTATTTTTTGGCTAGCCTTAATTAAAGATTATTTTTGCCTCAAATTAAACCGTTTGTTTTTGTGTTCGGTCCAACAATGTGTTCCATTTATCTATCACTTAAGGAGCTGCTTTTATTTTGCTACAGTTATTCACCCACTTTGTTACTACAGCGCAGACTTCAAACAAACTTACAGGATTATTTAAAGTCAGAATTACAGTTGTGCTTTAAAGTTTACATACCCTCCCACAGAAAATGATAAATTCTCACAATTAATTCCAATGACACAAAGTTGAAAAAATAATAAACGCTTATTAAATTATAACCTAGTCAATTTAAAATATTGGTTTTGATTTTTTGGTTAAAAATAATTCTAAAAAACAAACTGCAAGTGCCTTACTCAGAAACAGTGAAGCAACATAGATGTCAACAAGTGAAGTCTGACTGAACACTTATTGAACCTTACAGAAAACGCTTGATTGAGTATTGCTCAATAACAGTTTAGTTCAGGTGCTCCCTCAGGTTTGTTTTATTTATTGAAATATACGTACGCATGTATGTATACAGTTAAAACCAATATCATTATTTCCATTTTTATAAATTTTCCTCATCAATTTCAATTTATTTTCCAGGCTTTTTTCT
>NW_015156535.1:0-1526 GCF_000732505.1 Cyprinodon variegatus
AATTTTCCTTACGAGAGCTTTCCAAATTCCTCAGAACAAGCATTAGCTTACAGCACTAATATGCAAATTTAGCTGAGTGTGGCTAACTCCTTTTGCAAATCCAGACGCATTTCTTACTTGTTCCTTCGAACGGAGATCCAAACTTGAGGTCAATACTTGCTTGTAGATGACTGAATCCACTCTTCAGAACATCCACCGGGTTTCTTAATCCATTTGGAGCTCTTTTTCTGACTATTGTGAAGCCACGTTGTCCGACGAAGTCACGTTCCAACACGCGTTTCCGGTTTCAAACTCAAAAGATTTATTTTCTCCAAAAAATGCAAAATAAAACAGTACAAAAAATGAAAAATGCTTATAAACTAATTCTTTTAACATATATTCATGTTCTTAATTCTTTAGACCTAAAACTGCGGTCAGAAAAAGGTGAAGCTCCGTCACATCAAACACCTAGTGGCTTGCTTCCTGAACATGCCTGACGTGCCAGACCTTCCAACTCAGAAATTACCTACAACAAAGATCGCTATTGCCACCTAGAGGCAACTAGTGGTAATACACTTATTCAATCTTGTCAATTCTGGCACTTACATGAAGTACAGTAATTCACAGCTTTTTTTTTCTTCATGTTGGCCACGTTTACAAAAGGGGCTTATAACTGGACCCTCTCTTCAGATGCCAGATAAGCTTCTGTGTTTTCTCTTTTTTTGTAATGATGTCAATAACAGTAGCAGTAATAAAACTTGGTCTAAATTTATCCTACACTTGGTTGTTTCGATTATTTTAAGTGAATTTAACCTTCAAAGTTTACCAAAATGTAAAAAAAAAAAAGTGTCATTCAAACTGCACTTACTTTTTACTTATACTTTTCACTACATAACTTGAGTACATCTATATTTACAGTAATTCTTATACTTAAGTACACGCCATTTTAGATACTGTAAGACTTTTACTCAAGTAACATTTCAGTCAGTGACTTAAACTTTCAGCAAAGTCATATTTTGGAGAGGTACTTATACATTTACTGGACTCCGAGATTTCAGTACTTTATACAACACTGCTGGCCAGTGGTCAGCGGTCTGGTCCGTTCTGTGGTCCAGGAAAGAGTCAACCCGTCATGAGCTCATGTGTTATTTTTAGTCAAAGTTACCAATAGTCTGAATTAAAGGAGCTGAGAGGAGGACAGATCATATGTTATCTGCCACTTTCACAAACAATAGTAAATCAAATAAATTCATGTAGTCTAAAGTAGTTTAGATTAAAATCTGAACTTTGTAACAAACCATTAAATTATTCAATAATTCCTACCTTGCCCAGTACATTTACTTCCTTAGTGTTTGGTACTCTTTATCACTTCTGCCCCTGCAGAAGTCCAAACAAACTTCTCCTCAGCAGAGGAGGGAGGGAGGCCTGTGTGTGTCAGTGGACTGCAGCAATGTAAATTCAATTCAATTCAGTTTATTTATATAGCGCCAAATTCACAACACATGTCATCTCAAGGCACTTTACAGTTCAACCAGATCATACAGTCA
>NW_015156536.1:0-1526 GCF_000732505.1 Cyprinodon variegatus
AATAAAACATGCTATAAAGAAAGTATAGGGACGTTAAAATCAGTCCTGCAGTTTATTGCAGTTAGAAGGAACATGATCTGATCTATTATTTCTATTAATAAAACCACTAAAATCTCTAAAGGGTTCCCTAAAGATGAGCTAAAACTGTCACATTAAAGAAAAGCAGATAATTACATTTTTCGAAGAATTCTGACGCAGATAAAGTTCAGGACCATGGTTAGCTCCAGTTCAGGACCAAGGTCAGTCCCAGGAATGCAATTAGGCCAGATTTTGGTTATTGAGCACAATTCTCATATAGGAGAAATTCTGAATAACCTATCATTCAACATTGAACGGGGTCTATACTATAAATTATACATTAGTAATTGAGCCATATTTTTTTTTTCTCGTGGTAAAAATAGAGCATTGTAATGTACATTTAATTTAATGCATAGATTTATTGTGACAAACTATGTAAACTAAGAGATTATCTAACCGTAATGAGACGCATTTTTTTCTCTATCGTTCCTCCAAAGCAGTTCATTCATATGAACATCTGATGCTGCTGCTGATATATATTTCAGGTGTCATTCAGATGCGTTTTTTCTTGGTTTACTCTGCTGCTGCGCGCTCCCAGGCTTCACAGAGCTGCTGCTGCTCCTCGGCGCGGCGCATCTCCGGACAGGGCTGTCAGAGGAGAACTAAGGGACGTGCTGATAAATTTGATAACGGCACAGTGAATTCATTTCTGCTTATTTATTACCCCCTCTGACATAACCGCCAACGAAAAGCAGTTGTTAAGGGACTTATATCTGAGTTTGTTAATTGTGTTTTTTTTTTCTCGTTATCTACTGTTAAATGGATTCCGATTAACTAGTTTTATCAACTGCTAAAGGATTTAGCATTATTTAAAACAAACAAAGAAAAAACTTGCAGTTCAGGAGCTTCTGTGTGCAGAGAATCCCGTGCACTGCGGAACGGCTGCTGATGAAGAAGTGAAGCAGGATCTGGTGTTTACTACCGTTTCCTTGGATCTATTTGCTTGTATCGTGGAGATCGTTCAACTCACAAAGCCGCAGTTTTCTCCTAGTTTCCATCACCTATCTGTGAGGGAGAAAATGTTGATGAAGGAGTACCGCATCTGCATGCCTCTGACAGTAGAGGAGGTAGGTTAAGTTTTCATTCATTCTTCATCCCCTTTCTGCTGGTTTCATTGTTGCACTTTAAACATGTCCCTTAGAAAAGCACTCACCGTTCGGGACTTTTTCCCTCATGTGGATTTTCGTCTTTGAAGTGATTATTGTAAAGTTGCCAGCTATGCGTTATTTTAGTTTGTTTTTGTTTTGCTTATGTTTTCTTCTCTGTATTTTGCAGCATAGCTGCTACAAAAGACTTGCATTACGGTTGCAATCGCTGGATGGCGCTATTGCCGTTATTGTTATTGTACTCAGTTTACATCTATCTATCTATCTATCTATCTATCTATCTATCTATCTATCTATCTATCTATCTATCTATCTATCTATCTATCTATCTATCTATCTATC
>NW_015156537.1:0-1526 GCF_000732505.1 Cyprinodon variegatus
AATTACTAAAACAGTATTCGTAATGAAATAGATCTTAAGGACCAATCAGTAACCATGTCTGTTCCAGCGCAGATCATCATTAGAATTTGTTTCAAGTATTATGTCTTCAGCACAGGGGCCATAACAGGGGCCAGGACATGATCTAAAGGGGCACTGGCCCCCGTTGGCCCCTGTCTAGAACCGGCCATGGTGAGGAATGATGACACAGTGGCGAGGTGCACTGTATGCTGAAGTCACATGAAAAACAGAAAGCACAGCTGATGTTCAAGGCTACAAGATTGAAAGTATTGAAAATAAAAGACCAATACTGTTCTGTTTAGTGTTTAAGAAATTACTGTTAGTTAATAAACATTTGGTGAAAAGTTGCTGAGCTTAAGTGTGTATGTATGGGGCACGCTGCGGGTCCCGCTGTGATACTACAGCCAAAAGAAAAAACACTTCAAAATGAAGACCATCAGCTCCTGGATTACAATTGGCAAATTCTTAATGTATGGAAATGTACATAAGTTTGAACCTTTAAGATCTTTTTGTTGGACTTCAATTTTGAACCTATAACCAGGTCTGCTGAATAAGAATAAACATGTTAAGGTTGTTTCTCACTCTTTCACCAGGGAGGTTGTCTCACTTTGCATTAATTGCTTGCAGTTCAGTTTGGAACATTTGGACATAAACAATCTGCCACTGACTGTGATGACAGTTATTTCAACTGTGATCATCTTTTTGTAAGAAGCTATTGGTTTTTACTATTTTCTTAGAGACATGCATGCGTATATGTGTTTAAAAAAAGATTTCAGCAGCCCTTCTCGCTGAATACCTTAAATTGTAGACCTTTGCTGATGGATGGATGTTTTACAAGTCAGCAGGTAAGCAGATTGAGCATTATTTGCTACAGTATGATGCATCTCTAAGTATTATTACTGAAGCTAATTTCTGTATAAAATAATATTAAGTTTCCTATTTCCCAAAATGTTGAATGAGGAAGTGGCCAGAGAAAACTTACTGTGATCCCACTTCTAAAGACTGCATTCAGTAATCGAAGATCAAGATATATATACGTGTTTTAAGCTAAAAGAATTAAGAGCCAAGTTAAAGCTGCAGCAAAACTTATTGTTCATATGTATCAGGGCAGATTTACAGAACGCAGTGTAAATAAACAACAGGTGCATATGGGAAGGCTGAGAATGACCTTGCTATTTGGAGATAGGAATGTAGGGAGTATCATCACTCTGTTGGATTGTCTGTGTGAAACTGTAAGATGTGCAGGGGAGGGTGAGAGTTGCTCTTTTGGAATGTAATAAAACAATTAAGCTCTTTTGATAAAGCCATAAAACAGTCAATATCAGGTGGATTGGTTGCTTTTAAAACAAATTTGAATTTTTCCAGCTATTCAAAGGAAAATGATACTTTTAAAAAATCTTTAAAAAGCAGAAACTTGGAAAAAGATTGGGATTTAATGAAACAATATAAAGAAGCACATTTTTACAATCCATGAGGTTTTTATTGCTGCTCGTTCATCAATTTAGAAG
>NW_015156538.1:0-1526 GCF_000732505.1 Cyprinodon variegatus
TTTTGAAGAATTACCAGATTCATGTCAATTTTATGTTGCCCTTTCAATATATTTAATGTGCTAATTTTCTATAATCTTCTATGCATTGTGTAGATTTATTTTGGGGAGTAATTTCCTGTGTAAACCATTGAAACTGGAGCTGTTTGTTTCCAAACTGGATCAGGACTGTGAGGACCAGCGGCGGTTTCAGCTGGATATTTACAGGTTTACAGAGAGCAAGCAGAAATCTGATGAAACTCCATGTCTATTACTATTTAGTCCCTGAATTAGTTGGAGGGTTGCCCACAATCATGCAGAGCTCAGATAATCAGAACCCTAATCAGCTCACAGCCTGGGAGCAAACAGTGAGGCAGAGGGGCCGCCTGAGAGCAAAATCCAACCCGTTCACTGTGGCTGCCAGCAGATAACGACTGCATTTCTCTTAAAACCCATCTGATGAAGAGGAAGTGTATCTGTAAGAACAGAGAGGCAGGAAGGAAGCCCGCGGCGGTCTGTCTCTCTCTCATCCTCCCCCAAAAGCTCCTTCCTCTGAGTTATCTTTATAAAAGACTAAAGATCATCAAAGAAGAGCCACTCCCTACAAAGCTACAGCTCACCTGGAGGCCCCATGGCACATATGATCTGGGTGTCCATCAGGCTGATCGGGGAGCAGTCTTTGAGATCATACCAGTTCTGGCGGTCCAGCCACTGACGCAGGAGCTCCACAGGGGGCTGAGCACCGTAATCCCCCCTGGCTGGCATGTTGACATCATCTACAAACACCACCTGAGCAGAATCCAACACAGGAGATTAAATAAAGAGCTCTAACAGGCTCCCCCAGAGGAGAACGAAAACAGGTAGACAACAGGGTCTAATAGGAGGTCGTACCATTTTCTTTCCCGGTGGTGGTCCGAACACTCCCTTGCGTCGCTTATCTAACTTGGATATGATGAGGTTTTGAGTCTGGGCTGCTGTGGTCTGAGCTGAGAAGCTAATAAATAAAGGGCTGTACTCTTCTTTCTGTAGCTTCTTCAACAGGAAGTCCTTTAAATGCAGATATGAAACACAAACAAAGACCATCACAGGGTTTTAAATGGGAGAAAGTACATAAAAAGCAACTATATCTCTATGTTTTATAACATTAAATATTAATACAGCCAAAGTACACCAATAGGACATTAACACAGAACGTTTAAATTAGTTTAAATCAAGGGTTCTAAAACATTTCAGCCTCTGACCCTAAAAACATTAATAAAACCATCTGGCAACCCTCTGAAAATACACATAATTAATTCACTCCACACGTTTTTTTTGTACATAGAAAATAAAGTAATTTTAAACACATTCACTTTCAAATGACATTTAATTATTAATAATGATTAAAAATATATTTTAATCAATTTACTTAATCTAATTGTTAGAATTGAATGGTTCATTTAATATTTGAACCACGTATTGGATGGATGGATGGATGGATGGATGGATGGATGGATGGATGGATGGATGGATGGATGGATGGATGGATGGATGGATGGATGGATGGATGA
>NW_015156539.1:0-1526 GCF_000732505.1 Cyprinodon variegatus
GAAATGGTTGTATATATCAGAAGAGATATGAAACAGTAAAATGCTAAAACCATCATGGGAGAAGAAGTGGAGCTCATGGAGGACTATACAAACATCGGTGGTTATCTAGACCAGCGGTCCCCAACCTTTTTTGTGCCACGGACCGGTTATATGTCAGACAATATTTTCACGGACCGGCCTTTAAAGTGTGGGGGGGGTAAATATGATCATGTAAAATGCTACGACTGGCATAAAATCAAATACAAACAGCATCAAAATAAAACTCACCATTATATTGAATTAGTGGGAGCCCTGAGTGTTGGGATCTGGAGATCTGCCACCTTCCTCCAGCAGAGAGCGCCATGGGTCTCCTGAGCTCTAGCCTCCTGCACACCTGAAGCTGATTCACCTGATTAGGAGACCCACTACTTAAGCAGCGGCCAGACCTGTCTTCAGCGCCGGAGTGTTGACCAGTTTTGGTTATCGGAACCTGAGCCTCAGTTTGCATTTAGAATCTCTGTCTGCTCTAGAGAGCAATCTGATTCTAACCAGCCTCTGTCTTCTCTGCTCACAGGAAAACCCGACTGAAGTCTGTAGCTCAGGAGGAGCTTGTGCTAGGAAACCTGCCTGCCTGCCCAGAAGAGCCAAACCTGAAGATTCTCAGTCTGAATTCCCCAGCTAGTTCTCAAGGGAGGACTAGGAGAACAACTCAAGGTCTGAACCTCGTTAGCCTGAAGCTAAACTCTGCCGCTGCTGAGCTCTCTGCTAGATCCACAGTCTCTGGACCCAACCAGTTCCCTCTCTCCATCGCTCAGTCAGAACCTCTTCAGGTACTAATCAGAATCCAAGCTCTGTCAAGTCATCGCAGCTACCTGGCTAACCAAACAATCCCTCTCTGCTGATTACTCTGTGATACCAGTCCCGGACCAGTACCAGAACCTGTTCGTTCATTACTCATTGTGTGCTTCTCAAAATAAACTGTTAAACTTTTACTCTGTTTCCTGTGGTGTTCTGCATGTGGGTTTAATCACAGAGACCCATCATGACACTGAGCATGTTTCTCTGAAACAAGCCGGTCCCATCTAGGCGTAATCGGAGATGATGACACACGAAGTGTGCTTCTGATGTCCAGTCTGCTCCGTAGCTTTGTTTTGGTCACTGTAACCGCAGAAAATCCCGCTTCATAAAGATAGGATATTATAGATACCGGTAGGATGCGTCTTGGCCTGAATTAACCTGTGTCAAGAGTCACAGATGCACCGACTGATGTAATTGGGAGGGAATACCACGATTTTTTTTATATTTTTCAAAATAAAACATCACTTAGACTCTGATTGTCGATAAATTATATATGCATATATTTTTTCGGTACCAAATGACTGACAGACCGGTACCGGTCCGCGGTCCGGGGGTTGGGGACCGCTGATCTAGACAACAAGCTCGATAGGAGAAGCAACGGCAAAGGGGCCTTCCTTCCTTCTTAATTAAACTGAGGTCTTTCAATGTTTAGAGCAAGATGTTTCTTACCTTCTGTAAGTCTGTAGAAG
>NW_015156540.1:0-1526 GCF_000732505.1 Cyprinodon variegatus
CAGCACTTTAGGTCTTCCCATGCACTGCATGCAGGGTACCAAATGGGGTGGCGTCAAAGTAATTCTAGTAATTAGAACAATATATTTAAAATCCAAATTTAAAAACCTTGTTGTTAGTTTTGTGGACCAAAATGTCTTTAATATTTCATATTTAAGCAAATACCCGCACACAAATAGCTGCAATCAAATTACCCTGCACACATATAGAATAATTTCACAGCATTCAAAATAGAACCAATTAACAGAATAGATATTCAGTTAAAAATTCTTAACTAAAGTAGTGAAACTGAAAACATTTACAATATAACTGTTACTATACTGTAGTTCCTAGGTGCGAAAGGCAGCGGGTCAAGATGGCATCAGCTCCAGGCTTCTGAGATGTTGTGCTAATGAACTGTGTGGAATCTTGTGCTACATGTTCAACCTAGGTCTGAGGCTGGGAGAAGTACCACAGCTGTAAAAGACCTCTTATACTGGTTACAAAGACAAAACACGCAAAGGACCTCAGCAAGTACAGACCAGTAACGCTGAGTTCACACCTGATGAAGACCCTTGAATGGTTGGTTGTCCACAACCTATGGCCCCTTGAGAAGACTTCATTGGATCCAATGCAATTTTCCTACCGTCCTGGGATTGGGGCAGATGATGCTATCATCTTCCTCCTGCACCAAGCTCTGAGTCACCTAGAGAAACCCGGAAGCACTGTGAGGATCATGTTCTTCGATTTCTCCAGAGCTTTCAACACCATCCAGCCAGGACTCCTTAAGGACAAGCTGGAGCTGTCAGGAGTGGACCAGCACATGTCCAAGTGGATTCTGGACTAACTCACTGGCCGCCCACAATATGTGAGGGCACAGGACTGTGTCTCAGATAGGTTAGTCTGCAGTAAGTGGATCCCACAGGGAACCGTGCTGGTATTGTTCCTTTTCTCCTGTAAACTGCAGACTTCTCCATCAACTCCCCATACTGCCAGCTCCAGAAGTTCTCTAACAATTCTACCATAGTTGGCCTTATCACAGGTGGGGACGACTCAAGAGTACAGACAGTGAACCCAGAACTTTGTGGTCTGGTGCCAGCAGAACCACCTTCTGCTTAACGCAAGGAAAACCAAGGAGCAAGTGGTGAACTTTCGCAGGAGAAGATCCACCCTATGGACTCCAGTGAATATCCAGGGAAGGACATTGATATAGTGGACTCTTATAAGTACTTAGTGTTCACCTGAATAACAAACTGGACTGAACTCAAAACACACTTCTCTACAAGAAGGGTCAGAGCAGACTCTTCTCTGAGGAGACTGAGGTATTTTGGAATGCAGGGGGCACTCGTGAAAACCTTCTATGACTCTATTGTGGCATCAGCCATCTTCTATGGAGCTTTCTGTTGCAGCAGTGGCTTATCTGTAGCTGAGAGAAAGCGGCTGGTTTAGCTGATAATGAAGGCCAACTCTGTGATTGGATGCCCTCTGGACTCAGTGCAGAAGGTGGAAAACAAAAGATCCTAACTAAATGAACATCTCAGCTGGATAA
>NW_015156541.1:0-1525 GCF_000732505.1 Cyprinodon variegatus
GAAGGGCAGGCTCAGTGGTAGAGGGTAGCAGAGACAGGACGTGGAACCAGAACTTCAGCAGGACCTTTAAACTGGTCTCCTCCTTGGAGCCAGGCTTACTGGGATAAAAACTGATTGAGCCAAAAACCCTGATGACTCAGCAGGGGAGAAAGAGCGGACTTAGGAGACGAGACAGACACAAAAACCCTCTTTCCACTGGCCGCCAGGATCCACGACATGAACTGTGGAAAAAAACAGAAGAGACAGACTGAACAGAAAACAAAATATAAAACAATGACCTGGCCCCAAATGCCTAGGCTGAACACATTATAAACCAAAGGAAACAGGTGAGAGGAATAAATGATAATTGTGGCAGGGAGGGAAAATGGCAGGTGAAATGAATTCACAATCAAGGTGGAGATCATGAAAATTCTATGTTTACATGATCGGTCTTTAGAGAGAGAGAGAGAGAGAGAGAGAGATTTGGTTGAGAACTGTGTTTGTCATATAAAAAAAAATCAAAATAAATATGTGTTATCTAACTGAAAGGTCATTAGATATTTTTTGTCTTTCACCAAAAGTGCTACTATACTATCTTTGACTTGTCTTCCATGCGATTAAAATGAGATCTGATGGGCCTCCAGTTCATTATGGCAGCAGTTATCTGATATATGATATATGCATATATATGTCTGCATTATAGAAGAATAAAGACTTCAGTTTAATTTCTGATTTTATTTTATAGGTGATGACTTCCTGTTGCTGATGTAACTCCTTCCTTCACCATCAGCAGGATGGTGTCTGCCATTACAGAAAATTCCAGCTGTCCTTTAAAAAAAATGAACCTCCAAGGAAACAATGTCTCAACTGTCTATCTACTGGTAAATTAGCAGTTACACCAATCCAACACATTTATAATACTGAAAAGTATTGGTTATTTTGCTCGATTTTCATTATGTTTTTCAAAATTTTCCATCTGCCTAGCAAGCTTCTTCGATCTACTCTTCCGTAATCTCCTGCTGTGCTTCCTTAACTCCAAGGTCATGCTGGCTGGCTTCTTTGTCTCGGTTCTGATGCTGTTTCTGATTGTGATCTTGCACCGATGTCTTGCTAATTTAGTGATTTTTGAGTCCAGAATGCTGTCTCTCCTTACCTTTGTTGTCAGAGAGAATCTAAACTCAGGGACGCAGACGCCAACAGCTTAGGTTCGCTTTTGAAAGTAGGAAAAAAAAATTTGAAATCGCCCCATTTTTAATCCCTTTTCTATGTCTCAGCTGACCATTCAGTGCACATGACTTTCATCTGGGAGTCTGGGGGTTCAAATCCCCCCATGCCCTTTCTTTGTGTAACTTGTAACAGTGCCAGAGCAACATTTATGTTCCCTCTGTTTATCTTTGTGTCATACCACTAACCATAGGCGTAACTTCCTTAAGGACTGGTGTGGACATGTCCCCACCAATCTTGACCGGTAGGGGGACAGTCCCCACCAATATTTGGTACACGTATTTTGCTTTCGGTGCTGTGTATATCTGATTAAAACCCCATT
>NW_015156542.1:0-1525 GCF_000732505.1 Cyprinodon variegatus
CTCAGTGTATAAACCCCCCAGACCTCTCAGGTCACCTAGTTCGTCTGCTCTGCACACCAAGAACCGGAACAACACATTTAGTTCTTATGCTCCACTAATCTGGACAAACTCCAGGAAGACTGTAGAAGTGCTGAAACTCTAAGTTGCTTTAAATCAAGGTTGAAAACCTATTTGCTTGGAATGGCCTTTGACTGTTCTGTAAAATAAAACATCATTAACTTCAGTCCGTAGTCCAGCCTTTTCTTTTTTTTTTCCTTTATAGAAACACAACAGTGCACTTATGTTTTGTTTCATGTAAAGAACATTGAATTGTCTTGCTGTTGAAAATGTGCTTTACACATAGACGCGCCTTGCCCTGAGTAAATATACAAGTTTAAAAGCATGATCTATACAAATAAAATCTAAAAAGATGGTGAGCCGGCGGCTTTTACTTCAAACAGAACAGCATTTGTCACACTGACTGCTGAAAAAAAAGTCAATGGAATAGAAATGGGCCGATCCAGGGTTTTTAAGGTTGATTATTTTAACATCATTCTAACTGATCCCTGGTATGCCCCGATATTTTTGGACCTGTTCTTGGAGCCCATATTGTTTTTTCTTCCTTTATTTAAATGATAAAAAAAATTATAATAAACTATATTAAAAGTCATTTATTAACAAAAATTAACAACAACAATTTATAGCAAATATAGGGTATGGGAAAATGCATGCACTCCACATTATCTCACATCATGGCTGCTGAATGCACTTATGAAGTGACCAACTGTGCAGGTATTAGCCGGTACCGATAAGGGCTGGGGAATTAATAAAATCGCAATTTAGCAAAATTACATTTTCAAATCGCAGAGGGGCTCAATTTTAGTCACATTACATTTAACAAGAGTAATAAGTGCAAAATAACTCCCCCGTTTAGGTGGTGGTAATACACTTAACATGGGTTTGCTGCCACACAGTAGGGGGGGGGAATTGCAGCTGGCATGCAGATCCATGCACAATAGTAGAAATAAGAAGTTTTTCATGCAAAGGATACAGTAAACAATTTGGACAAGGAAGCTTTTAAGGTCATGAAAAAACTGAAACCCTAAGGTGAAACATCTACATACTTTGTCTTAGTGCAAAGAAAAATCACAACTGCAATATCATTCAAGAAAATCACTATTTTAGTTATCATCTTCAGCCCTATAAATATTTCAAAGCTCGACACTTTATAGTAATCTGTGGTTATAACAACTAATCGATGCAGGAGCCTCCTTTCAGCTAACTAACAGAAGCAAGCAGCAACAGACAACTTTGGGGAATTTTATAAAATGTTGTAATAAATCAGGAAAAATACAATAACAGAGCTCCTATAAAGTTAGATACATTTTTTATTCTTTAAAAGCTGCTTGCTTGCTAAAATTTGCACATTTGTTTTATTTAATCAATCACTCTTCTAGATAGATAGATAGATAGATAGATAGATAGATAGATAGATAGATAGATAGATAGATAGATAGATAGATAGATAGATAGATAGATAGATAGA
>NW_015156543.1:0-1525 GCF_000732505.1 Cyprinodon variegatus
ATTTTAAATTCTATTCTGGATTTAACAGGAAGCCAATGAAGAGAAGCCAGGATAGGAGAGATATGATCTCTCTTTTTCATTTTCATCAGAACTCTGGCTGCAGCATTTTGGATCAGCTGAAGGCTTTTTCATTTGGAGAACATTAACATTACCAACATAAAGTGCAGCAGACATCAGTTTTATGTCTTAAAGCTCTTAAAGGGGCAGGCTTTAAATTTCAGCGCATATAAATATGAGTTTTTCAGCATTAGCATAGCATGTCTGCACATCTACAGGAAGCTCACGCTCTAGTTTTATCCAGAGAAATGGGAGAGAAAACTCGGAAAGTTCCTGTTCTTACCTTTAAGTCGTTCCAAGGTGTGTTTGGTGTTCTTCAGCTTAAAAAAGCCAGAAAAAAAAGATAATCTGGGGAAATGATGGCCTAAACGTCGTATAAAATCATCAAAGCCACGAATACTGCAGGATAACTCTCATCTTCAGGGGGAAAAAAACACCAGATTTTGCTTTTTTCACTCAAATTCCTCCCTATAAGATGATAAAAACAAGTCCTGGTTTGATTGACACCTTGTTTGACCAGTTACACTGCAAAAACTATCGAGAAATAAGTAAAAATGTCTTAAATTAAGTGTATTTAGCCTTAATTTTAGTAGGTAAATGGGGTAATTTGCAAATGGAATGAGTATTTTTAAGTAAAATAAGATAATTAGATAGTAGTTGCAAAAACACACTGCAATTGTGTTTTCTTATTTTAAATGTAAATCTAAGTTTCATCTTTTTCCTCCTCAATCCAAGAACTAAAGCACTGATTTTAAGAAAAAATGACTGATCTAGATTTAATTGTTTTTATTGTGGGGGATGATGGGGGTGGGCTGGAACAGCAGACAGCCAATCAGCTTCATCTTCTTCTTCTTGTGAGGTTTTATGCGGTTGGCAAACTAGTTAAAGTGCATTACTGCCACCTACTGATAAGGAGTTAAACCAGGAAACAGGAAACAAAACTCAACCCCAGAATAAATTATAAAAAAAAATATTAATATTTTTCCAAACTGTTTAATTTAACCCAATTAATAAATACTTAATCACATTAGTCCTCATAATTTCTAATTTATCTTTAAGTTATCATCACTCTGCCAGTTCCTGTAGAATTTCTAGATTGTTCTGAACTGGACTCCCCTTCAGTTGATCTCTGCTTTTTCTCATTTTTTGATTCTACTCTCTTCCAATCTATTTCCTTCTTCCATCCAACAAGAATCACTTCCTCTTTCCTTCTTACTCACGGCACAGGACATTTCTCCACAAGTCAGGTTGTACAGGTGAAACCTACAGATTGCATTCCTAAAATAGAGCCCAGAACTTTGTTTTTATGCCATATGGCTCAAGAGCTGTAAAAGCTTGAATTTAGAGAGGCCTTTTTAGGCGTTTTTAGGCATTTTAAGCTGAAAATGCTGAGAATGAAGGAGGAAAATGTCAAGTCCATTATCTGAGGCCATGAGAATATCATTAGTGACTTTCACCAGAGCTGTTT
>NW_015156544.1:0-1525 GCF_000732505.1 Cyprinodon variegatus
ATATCAAAAAAGTACTCCAGAGTGTTGTTCAGCATGGGGGTGAGTAGAAAATGAAGGCTAATCATGTTTTGGGTGTACTATTCCTTTAAATGACAGCAGCAAAATAAAAATGGAAAATAACCTACAACATGGACAAATGGACTAGTAAACGGAGTAAACTGCTACATTTTCAAGCTGAAATTAGATCATCTTTTAATTAATCTCTTCAAAAAGTAAAACAGCAGCTGCCTTCTCTGCTTCACTTTTCCACTCATTAGTGTTAAACTCAGCGACAATCTTGTCAGCCAGCCTTTAGTGCAGTTTTCACCACCTCTCACCTCCGTCATCTGCCAGCTAAAATTACCTCCATGTGATCGGGAGCGGTGACACATGCCATCGCGTTGGGCCACACCCCCCCCACCCCTGAGCGTGAGTGCACGAGCAGGCTGAATGATGGCTGCACAAATGCAGAGCGTCAGCACATCACCTGACAACTTATTAAACCCACACAGGAATCTGAAATAACCCCCCGAGCCGTTGGGTAATTATATGCACTTATTAGCTACTGTGTTCCAAGTGGGATTGCTGCAGGAGAACATCAGAGATTTCACCCTGGAACCGTTCCTCGCCGCCGCCAAGCTCACTGTACAGTAATGTTTAAGGGAAGTGTTTGCATAAATAGGACGGAGGGAGGGAAAACCCAGCGGGGCTGGTAACAAGCAGGAAGCAAATTTCAGAGCTTAAACCAGAGCATACATTTGATTTTTATGGTATCACAATGTTTTCATGGCACTCAGTGTCCCAAGCAATCACTCAAGCTGTTGGTATTGGCAGGAGACATTAGGATTTGTCTACCAGGAAACTATTTTCTAATCATGTTGAACGCATCAAACTCTTGTTGATATACACACACAAACGCGTTCCCATATGGCTAATCTCAGCGATGAGGGAGTCTTTCGCCAAGCATGCACCTCACATTCCACAATTTAACATAACCAGAGCCATACGGAGGGCTTGGAGAACGATTAGAGGGAGCCATCCCGCCGACGGGCCTGATGAATGGAGCTGCAGATAAGCGCTGTTCTGCACAGATACAGGAGTGTGATGTACTTAACGCGGGTCCCAGGGGGGACGCCTTCAGCAACAACACCAAGAATAAAAAGATTTTAGAAAAATAGTTCCTCCACGTTTTGATGCTGTTATTTCGTCTGTTTTTCTCTCCATCCGTTTTGTTTAGATTTGGTTTGAGTTGAAAGAAAATTCTGGGTTTACGTTTCATCTGTTTGACTTTTTACTCACTATTCAAACATTAACAATGTTTCTTTGTTTTATGACATTTTTTACATTCAGCAAACTCATCAGATATTATTTCATCTCTCATCTTCTATTCTGGCAATCAGGGATTTCTGATCATTGATGGAAACCATGATGTTTAATGGACATTTTGTGTTTATTTAATAAATGTGTTTGAAGGGAAAAAAGGTGCATGATGGATAAAAATAGTAGGTATTGGTCTGGTGGAGGCTGCAGTGTGGTGTTAAGAGGG
>NW_015156545.1:0-1525 GCF_000732505.1 Cyprinodon variegatus
AGGTGTAACTGTGCGTTCTCATGTGCTTGTGTATTGGAAAAACGTCATTGTTTCAGTATTGTTCCAATCTACAAGCACAAAAAGACCGAGAACGGACAAAGTCCGCTGATGTTGTTCTTGCCCCTCCCTCTTTGCCCAGCATGCATCAGCTCTTGAGACAGCTGTCCCAGCATGCACTGCGGCAGCAGCAGCTTCCAGTAGAGCACTCACAGAGCTCAAAGCATTAAGTTCAAAGTTCTCTTTTCTGTTGCCGTTGTTTTATAAAAGTATGTTTTAATATCATTGAAGGTGAAAACTTTATGCTTTTAAGTGTAACTATATGGCCCATTTACTGCATAATAAAACAAAAATTCTGCTGTCGAGAGGACCGTGGCAACCAGCGGTCCTCCGAGGCTAACCACAGCCAGGGCTAACGTTAGCCCGTCTGCAGCAGCCCTCTCTCGGCATAGCTGTGTGTGAAGGACTTTTGGCTCCGATTGTGATTTCTTGTCTTATTTGGCAAAATTGTTGGGATCTGGAGGCTTGTCCACTTTCTCCACCAGAGGGCGCCTGAGATCTTCCTCCTGAGGGCATGAGCTTACTCCTACACACCTGTTTCCTGTCTGCTCATCAGGAGACCTATTTAAGGAGGAGGAGGCTGACACTTCCCTGTCAGAGTGTTTGCCATTAATGGTTAGCAAAATCTGAGCCAGCCTGCCTGATCTGAAACCCTGATTTTGAGAACCTGTCTGATCCTGTTTCTCTCTGCCTCACAGATCCTGACTTTTCTGAAAACCTGAAATCTGGAATCTGCCTGCCTGCACTCCGTTTCAGTCTCTGCCTCTGCTCTCAGCCCTCTGCCTGCCGACTAGCCTCTGGACCCTAAAGGTTCCCCCCCTGCTGATCAGAATCCTCTCTGAGCAGGTATTTTACCCCGTCACCTGTAAACTGCAAGTTTCCTGGATCAACTCTAACTGCTCTGTCCTCCTCAGTGGTGTTCCTCCCGTGACCAGTCCAAAGAACCCAGAACCTGTGCATCATTTTTCTGTGAACATTGTAAATAAATCATTTAACTTTTTTCCTGTTTCAAGAGTGGTTTATGCATGTGGGTTAGACGCCTTGAATTCAACATGACAAAAATGTTAATTTGATTTGTGTTTTTCTGACTGTGTTCATTATTATTCCCCCACTAAATTAAACTATTAACCATTAATGAAACTATATAATCACAGGAGGTGAAATGAAGCTCCAGACAAGCTGAGGGGGTGGTGACGTCATGACTACACTTCTGTTCCAATTGACCCATATTTATGCTGCATGCTCCCGTTCTCCCCAAGTCCAGACTTTCCTGTGTTCTTCTCAAGAACATACTTGGCGAGTACACGACTCCGTACTCGCGTTCTTGTGAATTGAGAAACGGCCATCAAAAGGTTGGCCTAGAAACTTTAAATATTTTAACCGAAACGACAAACATCAGATGGCATCATCCTGACACTAATACCCAGTATCTCTTATAGACTCACAAAATTTGGATGAAATAATCAAC
>NW_015156546.1:0-1524 GCF_000732505.1 Cyprinodon variegatus
ATCATGATTTGTGGACATTAAGATCTAAAGAGAAGCGCCATCTCCTGGTCAGACCCTGTAATTCAGTAAAAGGGTGGAGTCAGAGTAAAAATATCAGTTTGGTTCATGGGGATTTTGCTTCCATTCGACTGGTTTTTGACTGGGAAGGGCCATTTTGAATGGCTGCTACTGTAAATAGAGAGGCAATAATATGACATTCCAGTTCACAATATATTTTATTTCTAATTTTTTCATCCAGATAAACTTTTGAGAATAAATGTCACTAATAATAACTAATAAATCGATCCAGATTTAATATAAAATCCAGACAAAACCAAAGTGTTTGACTTATTAGATCATCCTTTCCTTAAGATGTTTTTACTCCTCATCCACACAAAGTGTGACTCGAACAAAAACAGATTAAGGAATCAGGAAACAAAGCCAGAGTAGAAAAAGAGAAAAGCATGGAAACAGAACAGGATTAGATTTGAATGCTTAAACAAGGCCACTGCAGCCATTTGGTTTAATACTATCAGACGAATCCCTCTCGCGGCCTCATGAGGAACATCTGACCTCCTCAGCCGTCAACATCAATACATCAAGGTAACGTTCTAGCGACATGATCAGGAGCAGAACAGGAGCGGCATCACTGTGGAACAGGGATGATTCTCCAGGATTCAGTCAGGGCTTTTTTTTTTTCTTTTTTTTGCCATGGGTGAATTGTGTTATTTCACATTCTGGCATGAGGCTCCTTTAAATGTCAGAAGTAATATCATCACTTTGCATTAAATACTTGCTCTAAGGGTTCTTTTGGATTTCTGTTGCTAGCATACATATTTATGTTGATGTGAAAGATCGGAAAAGTTAAATAATTTATTTTTAAATGTAAAAGAGCAGGAATCATCTCTCTACCCCTAAAGTATATGACTTTGTTAAATGAATATGTATATAATTAATACTAGTAGCAGATGCTTAAAAAATGAGTGTGTAGTTTTGGAGCTATTTAGACCAATTTACTGAACTCTTTGTTATTTATCAATTGCAGATTACTTTTTGTGTATAAATATTATCCGCTGACTTTTACTTAGTGGAATTTCCATAAAAGTGGGAAAAAAAAAATAATCAACTGGAGTTTTCCAAGATTGAAGAAGTTTTACTTCCCATCCGGAAGCTTTTTTAATTCCAAAATGTCTTGATTAGCGTTGAGTTCGAAGCTTCATAGAGTGGAGCAACAAAGCCTAATTTAGGCTTAAAAAACATGCAAATTGAACCAAAAGAACAGGTTCACCCCTTCGGAATGGGGAGTCGTTGTTGGCCTCCAATACTCGATACTGGCCTATGCATCTGAAAAGGGGAGTCGTTAGGGTCATTGTTGGCCTGACTGAGAAGGTGAGATGTTTCTGTCCCCTGCATAGCGATGGGGGCTGCAATGATAGCGGGAATAGATCAACTCTATCGCTGCATTGTAGGTTTTTTTAAAGCTGAAATCTGAGTCCCCCCCCCCTCTGTTTAAGGTTGGTTTTTCATTCTTAGCATAGATGGCTT
>NW_015156547.1:0-1524 GCF_000732505.1 Cyprinodon variegatus
TTCATTTAATTAATCAAATTTCAGTAGATTGTTTGCCAAAAAATATTCAATTCAGATTTACATACATAGATAAATATATTGTGTTTAAAATCAGTTCAAAAGCATTAATAATGTTTTTTGCTTTCTTGAAAGATTAATTTCTGTCGAGTAAGATAAGTAAAACCAGATAAAATCCACAAAAGTTTCAATCTTGGTTACTCCTTACCTACTGACTCAACATTTTGAAATTGCTTTCGTCAACCTGAATGAAAGAATCAGTGTGTTTGCAATATTACAATCATAAAAGCAGTGCTTGGATGGAATGTTTCTATTTTAGGTACCATGCTTTTAAGCTCTACAGCCCAATAATGTATTTGACTTATTGCCCTTTATGCCCGCACCTAATATAAATCTTACTAGCAGATCTCATGACGAGGAAAGAACTTGATAATGATAAAAAAAAAGAAGGTAGGAGTGAGAAGTTCTGCGTTAATACTAATCAATATTATCACCACCATATTCAGCAAACACATTGCAAAGTATTATTTTCCTAATAAACACTCTAAGACTTGCATTTTTCTGTAAAAATCAGCTGATATGAAATTAATGTTAATTTTTTATTGCATATCTTCTACAAACTGAGGCTGCCCTCAGACTACCTGCTTAAAAACCCGGAGACAAAATACTGCTCTGTATTAGAGGAGAGGTTGATCGGGGTCATATATGCCATGAACAACCTCCTTCCCTCAGTTAGAGCGTGGAAGGTGGGTCAAGGCTGAGTCTTCCAACATGATAATGGCCTGAAGCACACAGCCAGGATAACCAAGGAGTGGTTCTATAAGAAGCATATCTAGGTTCTGGTGTGGCCTAGCCAGTCTTCAGACCTAAATTTAATAGAGAATCTTCGGAGGGAGCTAAAACTCTGTGTTTCTCAGCAACAGCCCAGAAACCTGACTGATTTAAAGTAGATCTGTGTGGAGGAGTGGGACAAAATTCCTTCCTTTCTGGATTTTTTGTCTCTCACAGTGGACATGCACCTATGCTGACAATTCCAACCCCTCCATGATTTCTTTTTTTTTTTTTTTATACTTATTTTTTATTGAACATTTCTGAACACATACAGTGGAGAGGCAACAATACATTCATCTTCATATACAATGTTGGACAACCGTGTCCATATTTATTTGGATACAAGAATGGTATGTTCCTTGCGTCTGTAGTAGGGTTGTCAAAAGTATCGATACTCAAAAAAGTATTGATACTGAAATGTTGTATCCGGATACAATACTGGTTTTTAAAAGTATCAATACAGAGCTACCACCAGTGGCACCTAAACAGTCATTCATCTAAAGTGCCGAATAGAGGAAAATGCACTTTCTGAACACTGTATGATTGAATAGTTCTACGCACTTTTCAGTTTCAGACTTTTTTTTGTAAGAGGTGCAGCTGCTGAGAATTATTTTTGTTTCTTAACCGGTTTGGCTAGTGTCACTGTTATGTGTGCAAAGCATAGCCAAGGAAGGAACACTTAATTTTAATTGTATA
>NW_015156548.1:0-1524 GCF_000732505.1 Cyprinodon variegatus
GTTCCCTCCAAGCTGCACACTTGCTCACTGCTGACATTTTTAGCACACAAGAAAACCTATGTAGTGCATAAAATAAAATCCAACATAAACTGCAATTTGATTAGACCAGAAATGTTTTTGTTTCCTGCAGCATTTTGAATCCCTATATCAGTCGTTCACTAATTCTCCAACTTAAAATCCACAACAAATTGAGAACAGCAAATCTTTATTTATTTTTTTTACTTTTTTGTTGACATACCAAATTAATTTTAAATAATTTTTTTGCAATTTTCACTCTTGCCTGCCTTTAAGCTCTCGTTATTCCTTATGCAGCTTTTAAGTGATTTTGCTTGGTCTCCTGCATGCATGACTTTTTTCAGGAACTCTAGCTTCTCCTTACAAAAATATGGCTTCTTGGTTTATTAGTAATTCTAGATTTTGGTGTTAGTGTGTGACCATCTGTCAGTCATGTGTGTTACCCCAACAGCTGGAGATCACGCCTGCACTAAGCAGATTCTAATAATGGAGACACGGTTTTTACACAGTATACACCCTTAATCAAAGATTTAAAACCAAGAACAAAGCAATATACATCAAAAGCTTAAGACAATCATTTGAATACGTGTCAAAAAAGTAAGCCTTTAGGCACTTTTTTGTTAGGCGTTCACACTTGAATGAAGCCCTGAGGGCAACGTTAAGAAGCCTTTCTGTCTTTTGACAAGGCAGGATTGTTTATCTGCACAACTAAACATTTCCCGACACTACCTTACTAACAAGATTATCCTGAATCCAAATATATCCTAAAATTTCACTTGGTGACATTTTGAAAGATTGTCAAAAAACAGCCAGAGGCTTAACTTAAATTAAAGGTCTTAAGTTACTAAAGACTAGTCAGCATTTTTCTTATCTTCTTCCGGAGAGACAGCAGTATTTATACAGGTGAGAGCATATAGTGCTAATCGTGACCTAAAAAACAGTTTTTTAGCCAAGATTAGCAGTAATATTTAAATGAACTGGCTAGAAATAGTGTAAACGCATAAAATGAATCACAACTTAAGGTAATGAAGATGTTCTTATTTGTTTCTTTAGCCAAAATGGAGATTAGCCTTTTTTTTTTATCCCACCTCTAACATAACATTTAGAGTAAATAATTTACAAGCAATTACTCAGGAGACACTGACTGGAAAACTTTAAAGATAACATAATTCTGACACCAACAACAACATTTTAGTTTTGAGAAAAGAAACAATTTCTTGCAGAAGGGAAGCCAAAGTGAGTCTCTCACAAACAACAAACAGAGACTAAACTCAAAAAGTATTTCTGAGCATCGTGGTACAACAGTGTCATAAAACATCTAGATTTCAAGCAGACATCTAGATGTTAAAATCTAAGATTTTCATCTGACTGGTTTTTATCCAAGCCCTCATTCTTTACATTACTTAGCTAATCCTTGTCAACAAGAATGTTTTAAATAAACTAGGGCATTGCTTATGACCTGTTGGTTTCAGTCAAAGCACAATCACATTTCACAACTTGAAAGTTTTT
>NW_015156549.1:0-1524 GCF_000732505.1 Cyprinodon variegatus
AAGGGAACGTGCTTGACAGAACAAGAGTGTGATTACTAGGCATAGGTAGGTTTAAGATTCTCACAGCATAACAACCTTGAGTAAATATGTCAAAGTTTCCTTGCATCACTGTATTTAAATTAAATCTTTATTCTTGACAAAAACTGGGGACACAAGTTATTTAAACAGCTGTTCAAATAGCAATACATTGATTATCCACACAATAAAATTTTAATCATTTCAATTACATTTTTTTTTACATTCTTTTGATTCAGGTGTTTATGTAAAAAGCAAAGCTGAAACCCACTGAACTTATAGTGGAACTTATAGCTGCAGTAAGCTTCGTAATAGTCATGCTGCTTTCAGCGTCTTCGCTGTAGTTTTTAAAAAGCTTTACCTGTATCACAACTGAAAGTTTGAAGGATAACAAACCCATACATCCTTTTTTTTTTTGCAAATGAACTTTAGAAATTAGATGTTTAGGACGCTATCTTTACGGTACTGAATAAATCTTGAAGTTTTCGTCTAAATTCATACAACTCTACAATAAATGTTCCAAAACTGTCTTAGTGCAGACCTCTTTAATCTAAAATGTGGCTACTGCAGTTATATGTTCTTATAGGTAAAAGTGTACAGCTTCTTATATAAATTAAACAGCTAGGGCTAAAACAAATAATCGGATTAATAGTGATTAATCGAGTATTGAAAGTTTTAGTTTGACCTGGTTTGATTTCATAAAAAAACTTCTTTAAGGAACCATTGCTATCCGACTATTAATCAATTAATTGAAAATATAATTGACAGTTAATGGATTTGCTAAATAATTGTTAGTTGCAGCCCTAATTACAGCCCTCTGTCTGAATAGTGTGATCCGTTTGATTTACCTGAGAACAGGAACTTGAAAGTCTAGGTTGCAATATATTTAAGGTGATGACATCCCAGTTTCCTGGTTGTAGACGTTTGCATTTTCTACTGTTTTTATATGGTAGTGAGTATATATGGAAGGCACCATAAAATCATTTTATTTAGACATGAAAGGAATTGGAATTTAAAACATTCATATTTTTTAAGGTAACCTTTTTTTTTATCTATTAGTCAGAAAAGCATTTTAATTTTGTTACCTAAATTATTAAGTCATAACAAATTCACTATCACTTTCCCTTGTCCTGACCACATCCCTGTTTAAAGTCGTAGGGAAACGGCAGTTCCAATGGTTTAATTTCCAAATTCTCCCGAGTGATGTCCGACTTTACATGAGTGAATAAAGTGAATGTGATTGGTCGATTATCAAGGGGGCGGGATTGTTGTGGGGGAATTTTCGCAAGCACATTTGGTTGTGGCCGGTTTCTCTGAAACATCTTGCTAACCAGTTAGCAACTTAATGCTAGTAGGTTCCCAATGGGAAATTACATTGGGCCCAAGTAGCACTGAATTAGTGATTTAGAAGCGACACTGTCAAGGAACGCTATGGACAGTAGAAACATGCAAGAGGAGGAGAGTTTTGTTTCAAAGGTCATGGATGAGTCTCCTCCGTCATATATTTTT
>NW_015156550.1:0-1524 GCF_000732505.1 Cyprinodon variegatus
TTTTTATATTGGTATTTTCGTTGCCCTGTGATGGACTGGCGACCTGTCCAGGGTGTACAAGGAGATAGGAACCAGCACCCCTTGCAACCCCTGCAGGGATGAAGCATGACAGAAAATGGATCCATGGATATTGGTATTTTCACCAACCCAGTTTGATGTTTTTGCAGCTCTTCAAACTTGAAATCTTTGTTAAAACTGTCAAACTGAGGATTCACTAAGTACAAAATAGCTGAGGGGTAACAAGCGGTTTTAAATTGCAATTGTCCACAGACTGGAAGCCTCACATGTCTTTGGACACCAAAGTGCATTCTGGAGTTTTCTGTGTCATGCCAACGTAAAAAGCAGAGCTGCAGTTTGCGACACACAGAAACCCTAACACTGGATCTGGAAAGAGGTGAAGCAGGAGGGCGTCATGTCATGCTTTGACTGAGGCTTTCAAGTAGTAACCATGACAACCTCTCTCATCTCTGCTCGCTGACAGGACGGGAACACGCCGCAGAGAGAAAAAACAAATGGTGTCAGACTGATCTCCAGTTGGACCTGCTCAACCAGTTTGTGAGAAGCTAGACTTTGTGTAAGTGTGTTAAATAAACACATTCTTGCAGGAGTGTGTGAGTTGGAGAGTGAGTGGGTAAGTGGTAAGTGTAATTGTAAAATTAGGGATTTGTCCTTCCCTTTTTATTGCTCAAGTCAGTGTTTCACTGTTTTAAATATTCATTCCTTTCCCAGTGAGGCTGGCATTGCATTAAAATTCCCTTTGCAGCGCTGAAGGCTATCAGCGCGCCAGGCATCGAGAGGGATAAGCGAGGAGAGGCAGGAAAAGGGAGAGAGAAAGAGAGGAGAGGAAGAGGAAAACAGGACAAGACAACCAGGAATTAAATACATTTGTTTTCTCACGTACCAAATTAGTATTGACGGCAGCTACCTTCCTGCACAGGCACACACAGGCACACATTCACACACACAGCTTAAAGCCAGCCAAGTTGAAAATTAATTACTCAAGTATATGTGTGGGGATTCTACACACACAGTAATAGACATATACTCTGAACAACTGAAGGTGGCAGGGATAGGTCTGCCCAGCTGTGCTGCTGTGCACCAACGCCTAAATGAATTGCCCTGCATGTGCACACATAAATGCCACACGTAATGCGTACAGATGCATCAGCCGTATTGGCAGACTCGTTTTACTGGAGAACCTGACCTCGAGCATGCTCTTTGTGATCAAGTCAAATTTCAACAAAACATGACAATTAAGCAGTGCACCACCTGTGAATAGACTTGATATGTTTTAAAAGTTCCAACTGTTGGCAATATAGGGAAGATATGAAAAATGCTATAATATATAAAATCAGAATATTTAAGAAGTGATGTGTTCAACTATAAATGTGAATATAATTTAAAAGGAACATCATTTAGACTTACTGAATCTCATGGATGGATGGATGGATGGATGGATGGATGGATGGATGGATGGATGGATGGATGGATGGATGGATGGATGGATGGATGGATGGATGGATG
>NW_015156551.1:0-1523 GCF_000732505.1 Cyprinodon variegatus
AATGTGACAGTTGCATTTGTGACAAAGAAAAACTAGAAAAACTAATTCATGCATTCATCTTTAGTAGAAGTTATTACTGCAACAGTGTCTTCACAGGTTTGACTAAAAAGTCCATCAGACAGCTGCAGCTGATCCAAAACACTGCTGCCCATGTTCTCACTAGAACTAAGAAAGTAGAACACATCAGCCTGGTTCTGACATCCTTACACTGGCTGCCAGTAGCTCAGAGAATAGACCATAAAACAATTCAGTTAGTCTACAAATCACTGAATTGATCAGCACCTCAATACATAACAGATTTGCTCTCAGTGTATCAACCTCCCAGACCCTCAGGTCGTCTAGTTCCAGCCTACTCTGTTCAACAAGAACTTGAACCAAACATGGAGAAGCAGCATTTAGTTCCTATGCAGCATTTATCTGGAACAAACTCCCAGAAGACTGTAAAAGTGCTGAAAGCCTGAGTTCTTTTAAGTCAAAGTTAAAAAACCCATTGCTGTAGAGCTGCCTTTGATTGTTGAAGCTAAACTGTTAACTTAGATAATATAAGTTTACGCTTGTGGTCCAGTTGTTTTATTTGTTTTACTACCTACTTTCATCATGCTTTTATTTTTCTCCTTTTTATTGTTTAATTTATGTAAAGCACTTTGAATTGCCCATGTACTGAATTATGCTATACATATAAACTCCCTTGGCTGTTAGGGTCTCTGAGTTTCTTCTGGTGTGTGAGCTTCCTGTCACAGAGAGAATCTTTGCTAGTGGCTGGGTCGACCCGTGTTGCTGCAAACCTGAGAACATTTCGCAATCAAGATGACTAGCGTGTATATAAGGAGGCGAAGGATCATCTCTCTTCGTTGGATGATTACCCCTGATGGGATTTCAGCCAAAGACCTAAACCAGAAATAACTTCTTGTCCAAATTTTTCTTCTTGTGAATCCCTTTTAATGTAGACTCTGTTATTGTTCCAGACAACCAGCAAACCTCAGTTCGTCTCTGATCTTCATGGAAAATGTCTTACCTGTATATCCTCAGTCTTTATCATTTGCCTGCCTGCTCTTCAGCATGATGTCTCTTCCAAGTACCAACGCTTTCAGATCTCACTCACATTCTCCTGGACCTCTGGGGTACAGTCTGCAAAACCCAATGCATGAAACCACTACAGATCCATTTTACTTCTCATTCATCTCTTAAGAAAACAAATCATTCAGTCATCAGTTATTAACAACCAACTCCTTCCTGATCAGTCTGTTTTCTCCCCTCAGATCAACAAGAAAGTTAGATTGACTTCCCGCAGTTCTAGGCTTCCAGATTCTTGTTTTTTGTAGATAAAATGCTAAAATTTACTGGTTCTCCAAGTGAATCTGTACATGGTCAAAAAACTACAAACCAACATGACATTTCCTTGCCTTGCCTTGAGTTTGGTGCACATCTGTATCCAAACCTCTGATTACATTCTGTGTGATGAAGAAAGCAGCCCCCAGCATGATGCTGGCATCTGTTGAGTTTGCTTTTATGATATGTAAAAT
>NW_015156552.1:0-1523 GCF_000732505.1 Cyprinodon variegatus
CTAAGGTACCAATCCAGGCTAAGGTACTGATCCAGGCTAAGGTACAAATCCAGCCTAAGGTACCGATCCAGGCTAAGGTATCGATCCATTCATTTCTGAATAATAGTGTTGAATATGCTGGAGTAGCAAAGAAGCTACTTTGCCTCTCCTTACTATTTAACAGTACTTTGTAACCGAAAATTGAATCTAGTTTGTTTTTAATGTTATAAGGAAAGGGAGCAAAAGTTAAAGTGTTTCAATTACTTTACTGGGAAAAGTAGATGAGACATAAGATGTCATACATACATCTGCTTCAGCAGTATTTACTGGCCAGTCCAGGCTCTAAATTAGACATTTCTGCACAGAGTAATGGAAGCAGTGGAAGATGAGGAGCCCACATGTTAGACTCATTAGCTGCCTCTACCGTACCATGTGGGGTTTGATTCACAGCGGGTCCTTGAACTCCAGAGAACCTCAGACGTTTAAAAGCTCTCTCAGTGACATGATGAATGGCCTCTGCCTCCAGGGGAATTATTCAGGGAAATGACGTCATGTCCAGGAGGTCAGGCCAGGTGTATCCATGGAGCTAATCATGGTGGTACCCAGCAGCCAAACACACCCAGAGGACGCTTAACTGGACGCACAGTGAACACATGAACCATGCCAGAGTCCATGTGGGCATTTAAAGGGACTTTACCGTTTTCAAAACTTGCAAGAAGGAGTGTGATACATGCTCCTCTTCTAAAATGCACATCTTAAGCTACATTTTTAGGAAATCAATTCCCTTTTCTCAGTTTCTAGATTTATAGGAATAGAAAAATACTCTAATTGATTTCATTCTGGTATACCAAATGCAGCGCCTAAGAGGGAGGCTCTTGGCTGTGGTTGGTTGTAGGAAGAGACTGAGGATTGAGTGGAATGATAACCTTTGGGTGGAGCTTAAAGTCAGATTTTATTTTTTCAATCCCTCAGGAAGTGCAGCATCCTAGTCAATGTCAGGCCTCCCATAAAACCTGACTCAATTTGGGCTTTAATAAAACCTCATAGAGTAAAATAGATCAAATGTACCTGAAATAATTATATCTATATTTAAGTAGCTCTTCCTTTAGATCAGCTGATAAATGTCTCTGTGTTTTGGTCTTACTGGCTGTACCTTTTTGTATTTATTTATTTATTTATTTATTTATTCAATTATTTATTTATTTATTTATTTATTTATTTATTTATTTATTTATCTTCATTAGTTTATTTTTTATCTCCATAAGTTTATTTCTTACCTGCATTAATTCATCTCTTATCTGTCGTCAAGTTATATTGTTTAATTTTGCAGATTTATAATAACATTTTGACTATATTGCATCTTTCTTCACATTAATCCTGATTCCTATGAGGAAAATATTGAACTGGTGATTCCTTAAGAAATATGAAATATTATTTGATCTTAGAGCCAAAGAACCTGACTAATAAGTTCTTGCTGAAAATCCCAGGTTGTCAAAGTGTGTGGAAACTTCCCCTGGATGCAATTAGTTGTTTGAATGTTGCTA
>NW_015156553.1:0-1523 GCF_000732505.1 Cyprinodon variegatus
TCCATCCATCCATCCATCCATCCATCCATCCATCCATCCATCCATCCATCCATCCATCCATCCATCCATCCATCCATCCATCCATCCATCTCTTTTCTGTACTGCTTTATCCCTGCTGGGGTCACGTGGGGTGCTGGTGTCCATCTCCAGCAGTCTACAGGCAAGAGGCAGGGTGCACCCTGGACAGGTCGCCAGTCCATCGCAGGGCAACACAGAGACAAACAGGACAAACAACCATTGACACACACACTCACACCTAAGGGGGATTTTGAGAAGCCAATTAACCTAACAGTCATATTAGGTTAGGATTTAAAAAATCATGGAGAAGGAGAAGCTTCTGCACAAGTCAAATATGTGGGTAGGAGATGTAGAATACTGTTTAGATCGATGTAATTACAACTATGAAAAAAGAGTTAGGTGCTGCACCCAAGCAGTGCAAGCTTCTTCTGTTTGTTTCCCACTGCAGAGCGAATCATTTCAGCTCACTTCTCCACTCCAAAGGGAACCAGCCGCCAAGGATTCATTTAACAGTATTCAAAAGTCTCTCATCCACAATCCCTGCCTCTAATTGTCCCTGCAATGCTTATCAAAACGGCCAGTCCCAACTTGAGCAGAAAGAGAGAGCAATTTTCTCATTACAGGGGGAAATAGAAAATGAAGGGGAGGCAGGGGAGCCTAGTGTCTCGAGAGAGCAGTACAGATGGCTTCATCGCCAAGTTCAAAAACAGACAGGAGGGATGGGGCCAAGGGACTCTGCAGGCACTCACTACTAATGTTCTTGTGTGCAGATATGCTGCACAAGGGGAGCCGGAATTCTTGTACTCTGATAGCCTTAAAACAAATCAGAGTCCATCCTTCTTTTTGGATCGTGTTTTTTTAAAAGCAGTAGAAATAGAGAACACAGCTATGGAGGATTTATTTTAACTAACACTTAGAACAGAGCTGTAAACTAACCTTGGCAAAACTCTGTGTTTAACATCTGCTCTATAGCAGATTAAAACTAAATATGACAGAGGAGTTTCATTTCCTCTGCAGACGGTAGTCTGTATAAGAATGTACAGACAATGTCGAGGGCTACTTGTAGCAACAGATGATGCCCTGATAACATCAAAGTACCTGGTTTTAACTGATTTGCTGTCTCAACACTGATTCTACTCAGGTTTAATTACTTTGTGACAGGTAGTTCAGTTTGTGTTCACCACTTGTCCCTTATTCTTTTTTTCTGATTTGTAATGCTAAAATTTAAACATTAGTTTGCAACTTTGCTTCACTTACCAGGTTTGTTTGTGCAAGCCTTATGTTGCAGTTTCCATCTATTTACATGTTTATGTTAAAGCTATTAATTCTGGTACACAATTATACACAATTTATTGGTTAAAATTGTGTATTTTGTTTCAAAGTATATTCATGGTTTTTGTTTTCTTTTTTACTCACCATTATTTGTCCAATTATTTCCTGCTAAATTGGCCAGATGAGGTCATTGATTACCTTGCTGGGTTCTACCATTTAGAGGGTTTCCTTTG
>NW_015156554.1:0-1523 GCF_000732505.1 Cyprinodon variegatus
AAGACCTGTCTGCTCTTCACTAATGCTAAAAAGAATATTCTGTGTGAGAAGCCACTGGCCATGAACACCAAGGAAGTGAAAGAGATCCTGGCTTCAGCCAAAAAGAATAACGTTTTCCTAATGGAGGTAAATATGTTGCTCTAAAGGAAGAGTGAAAATAATTTGGCTTTGTAGATTTTACGAGAAAATCGTCAAAAGGTAAACGGTTCAAAAAGCCTTCTGTCTGCAGGCTGTGTGGACCCGCTTCTTCCCAGCGTCTGTGGAGATCAGAAAGCTTCTGGCTCAAGGGGAGATGGGGGAGGTTAAGATGGTCCGTGCAGATTTTGGCGTGCCGCTGTTGCATGTTCCCAGAGCTGTGCAGAAGGACCTGGGTGGAGGAGCGTTACTAGATCTCGGTATCTACTGCCTGCAGTTCATAACTATGGTGTTCAATGGAGAGAAGCCAGAGGCTATCCAAGCCAGCGGAGTCTGCCTAGAGACGGGTAACAAGTTTATAGGATGGTTTTATCTTATAACTTTTGAAGGAGAAAATACACCAGATGCGCTGCAGTGCGTGAGCGCAGCAAAGCAGTATGCGCTACTCATAGGTTATGTGTGTGACATTTATTTTTAAAAGGTTATTTACACGTGTCGCATAATACGCTTCGCCTGATTTAGATAGAGGTTCTAATTTCCGAGCTTATACACTCCTGTTAGGCAAGGAAAAATCTGGAAAATAAGCATCCTTGTTCTGTCACATATTTCTTTGAGATCTGTTACCCATATATCACTGATAGCATTGCTTACCCATTCAGCATACGTTCCCCCCTGCCCAGAAACCCGTTTCTGCTGATCCTACTTTGCAAAATCTAGTGTAAAATTTGTTTTCATAAACACGGATGTAAGCTGTGCCGCTTGCACCACGTGCTGTGCACGCGTCTGGTGTATTTCCCCCTTTATGAGGAGCCGTACAAGGCATAAATAACACTGCCACTCTCACATACATATATTTGAACTCTTGGATACTCACAGTGGTTAAAATTATTATTGAACATGGCACCAATTTTCCTAGTATATATATTTTAAGAGGTGCTTTTGACACTTTTTGACGCGTTTACCAATTGCCGATAACAAACCATGCAATCCAAAGAAATCAAACCATCCAGAAATTATGTTGTGTAATAATTTGGAATTACAATTACCTTTGAAGAAAGGGAGGTACAAAAAGGCATGGAAAGCCAAGACAGCAGCCGTAATGTCCCGGTAATTAGAAAGCAATCCTGCCCCTTGTCAGTGCAAATTAATACCACCTGGTTCAGTCCCAAATGAGGGCCTATAAAATGGTGTCTCTGGTTTCCCATCTCAGGATGGGAAAATGAAATGAAATTAGTTTTCTCAAGACCTTCGACACCTTATTGTTGCAGATAATAATTGCATTTTTTACAGAAGGATTTCTTAAAGGAATAGTACACCCAAAACATGATTAGCCTTCATTTTCTACTCACCCCCATGCTGAACAACACTCTGGAGTACTTTTTTGATAT
>NW_015156555.1:0-1522 GCF_000732505.1 Cyprinodon variegatus
ATAGATGTGATGTGATGCCTTCTCTGTTTCTTAGCTCTCTACACTATAAATCCTACAATATGACAAATTTCAATACAACACTAGTTGCTTAAGGTGTCATTGTATTTTAAAAATAAAAAGGATGGAGTCTGATGTACAAACTTAAATCTATATCAAACAAATATATATTATTTCCTGCCATGATAACATTATAGAAAACATTTATTGTAATTTTGGTTTACGTATGCCTTACGTTTTCTTGCTTGAAATGTGTAAAGCCTTCTTTCAGTCACCTGACTGGCAGTGGACAGCAACAGGTGCAGAGAGAGCTGCACTGCATCACTCTATGTCCATACATACGGAGAAAAATCTGTTCTGGTGATTTCTCTGGAATCTCATTTGATGTAGTTTAATCCAGGGCAACAACATGAAATCTCTTTCTTTAAAATTTTAGTATACTTTGATAATGGTAATAAGTCCATACTTACAACAGAGTACTAATTAAATCTTAGCTCCTAAAATAAAAATCACTTTTTACTTTGTACTAGCCACACATAATAATTGACCCCCTCATGCTAGCTGGACGTATATGTAGTGGGAGCAAGCTAGTACAGTATCAATGCAGAGTAACCTTCCAAAGGCTTTTGCCATTGAGTTTTCTAAGTTTGAACTTAACACAGACAGAATCTATTTGACGCGGTGCTGTATTGCAAAGGAGATACTTGGAAATTACAGTCGCACACATCATGTGCACACGCCGCTTACAACTGGAGGGACAGGAAAAAATGCCATTATTTTTAGAACAAAATAATGGTTAACTGGCTTCCATTAGTGAACTATGGGCTGTTCCTTAGCAAACAATCACTTACACCATGGTAAACCCTCCGGAGTGGGCATTTTAATATTTGAACCTACAGGATTTTATGATTTATCTCCGTCAAAAGGTTTGAAAGCAATTACTCATCTACATGAATTTTAGCTCAGAATAAGTACTTAGCTCTCATATCTGGCCACTTTTTGTTATTGACTTTATTTGTTTAATAAACACTAAGCAATTAATGTTCTGTAACTGTTGAAACATTAACTTATTCTTTTAGTTCTTGCCATCTTTGATTGATGTCATCAAACATCCCCTTTTGCATTGGTGCCTATAGTGTAACTATTAATTTTTTCATTTAACATTTTCCCATTTATAAAAATATCTTTAATTTTATTTAAGTCATGTTTTTAAGTATATATTCAGTTATAGGCGCTAAAAGATGAAGAAACCAAAGAGGATTGTACAATTCTATGCCTTTCGGTGGACGAGTTGTTTCTCACTCTCTGACCAGCGCTCAATGGAAATGGCCGTGTGACTCCATAGTGCTGCTGAAAGCTCCGTGCACATTTTTTGTGTCTATTTTCTTTTCTATGTCTGTACAAAATAATAAAATGGGAAGCATATTTTTAAAAGCTATCTATCTATCTATCTATCTATCTATCTATCTATCTATCTATCTATCTATCTATCTATCTATCTATCTATCTATCTATCTATCTATCT
>NW_015156556.1:0-1522 GCF_000732505.1 Cyprinodon variegatus
TGAGATAAACCAAATCTGACGTCTTGCTCATGCATATTGACTATAGGTATGCTGATCTGACAACACATTGGAAAAACGATCTAGAAATAAGTAAAAATGTATTAAATTTAGTGTATTTACCTTTAATTTGAGCAGGTAAATGAGATAGTTTGCCAATGGAATGAATATTTTTACTTTTAAAATCCGATAATTAGATCATACTTACTTGGAATAAGACAATGCAATTGTGTTTTCTTATTTTTAATGTAAATTGTCTCGTTCCATTGGCAAAATGTCTCTGTTACCTCCTCAATTCAAGAACAAATGCACTTTATTTGAAGAAAAAATGACTTATCTAGATTTGGATTTTTTCCAGTGCACAACGGCCTTCAAGCATTTCTGCACCGCTTTGCGTTTCAAGGTGTGTTCATACTTGGTTCTGGAGCGAAACTTCGCTGAGTCAGAACAGATGGAGAACAGGGTTCATCAATGCTGGCCTGAAAAGACTGACTGAGATAAATCTTTCTTTAAAAAAAAAATCCAGATGACATCATAGAGCCGTGTGCACGGCTTCAGACCTGCTTTTTACATTTTTTACGATTAATCGATTACTGAACTAGTTGAAGATCATTTCAATAATTGATTAATCCCATTAATTGTTTCAGCCCTAATTCAGACTAAAGCTGCCCAATCAATTATGTTTCTCTTCTTTTCATCTGTTGATTGTTTTTGGATTAATTTAAAAAAGTTACTTATGCTAAATTAGCTTTTTTATTAAACAGAAAATCTGAATATAAATTAAATCCAAATTAGGCAATGTAAAAGTATACATGTATATATAGAAGTGTATGTATATACATAAAGCAGTTGCTTAACCTTCATCATATTTTATTTTCACAGTTTAGGTCTGTGAAATATATATATATATATATAAATATATACATAAAGCAGTTGCTTAACCTTCATCATATTTTATTTTCACAGTTTAGGTCTGTGAAGTTTTCTCTTCAAACTGTTATTTGCAGGTTATTCATTCGATTGCCAGCAAATTCCCTTTAGAGTCTGTGTGGCATTAGTCTAAATCTTAAACATTTGATTCTTTCAACAAGTTAGAGGAGAATAATTTCAATAATTGATTAATCAGCCTCAGCTGGAAAAGAAGCATTAAAATAAACTCATCAAACTTTCTTTTATCACAACTATTGGAGTTTTAGTGCTGAACTTATTGCATTTAATCTCAGTTTGTACAACAACACAGCATTTGTAGACGATCTACCAGCTAAAAATATTTTTAGGGGTTTTACAGACATAAATGAGAGGGTATTGGTTTTACCACAGCGTGGCTCTGGTTGCATTATTTCAACACTTTAGTAAAAGTAGTCATTTTTTTTATACTGAAGGTCAATAAGGTCATTTTCTATATTCTGCTCCCAGTCTACGCTGAACTTTGGTTTAGTTCTTTTTCAGAAAAAGGTAATTGAATGGGATCCGAGCCGACATACATGAGCTGTAAGGAAAATTTACACAATGTCTGAGTGGAAGC
>NW_015156557.1:0-1522 GCF_000732505.1 Cyprinodon variegatus
TATCAAAAAAGTACTCCAGAGTGTTGTTCAGCATGGGGGTGAGTAGAAAATGAAGGCTAATCATGTTTTGGGTGTACTATTCCTTTAAGGCACATAGTCTCATTACATTACTTTTCAAGGTTAAACACCAGTACCTTACCCTGGTTGCATAAAAAAGTTAAATTAAAGTAACTATTGTGTACTGCTGGTATATTTTTTTTATTTTTGTTTCTGCTTAAAGTGTGAGTATAAAGCCCTTCCGTCTATATTTACCCTAACAAAATCAGGTGACCAGATACGATAGTGCAGGGGTGGGCAATATATCAAATATACTGGATGTATCTCGAGTTTTCCTCTGTGCAGCGGTTAAAATTACTTTGTTGCGACCATTAAGTGCAAATTTTCAATTCACTCTGAGTTTAGTTTCTATAATGCTATGAACACATTACTTGTTCTTCCTCCAAACCAGAAAGCGTTTTGGCAAACATGTGTTTATTTATGTTAAAGAGACAGCGACAACTATGGCAACAGCGGGAGGTTCAGCTAAAAAAGAAAATGAGTCTGAAAAAGTCCCAGACGAGCTGTTTCCGAAAAACTGAAGATTCCAGTGTCCAATTGGAACACAAAGGAAAAATCTGACACAAAATACACCTGAAAACAGCACTGGATCAATAATATGGCAGTGGTTTGGACTTGACAAAAAGGATGTGGAACAAAATGCTGTAATTTGCAAAACATGCCGTAAAACCACTGCCCCAAAAGGTAGCACCACAACAAATTTATTCCACCACCTAAAAAGTCATCAAATGCAAAATGAAGACTGTTTTAAAAGAGCACAGAAGAGCCCCTTTTTATTTCAGGTGTATTTTGTGTCAGATTTTTCCTTTGTGTTTGTCATGATTTTTCTAAGGCTCGGACCCAAATGCAGTGAAGCCAAACAGACAGATACAGTATAAAAGTTCAATGGGTTTAATTGAAGATTATTTAGAGTTCTGTGCAGAGTTCCTCTGAACTCTGCTCAGCCAGAAACTGGAAGACGAGGGGAAGACAGACTGTTAGATTCAAGCTCAGTGGGAAATTGTAGTTGTTAATCTTGAAGGAGAGGATTTGTTGCCACTCATGTTTCCAGAGAAGAAGAGACACTTAGACTCCTGTCTGTGTGTTGGTCTTCCAGAGTTTGTTTGATTCGGTGGAGGGCAGAACAGGATTTACCCAGAACTCGGATGGAGTGGAATGATGCAGCCACTGGTTGCAACTCAGTTTTCCTGTGGTACTTGAACGGGTCGTGGTAAAGATGACTTCCTTACTCAGAGAGTTATCTCAGCGTGCTCAAAGGTGGCTGGATCCAAACCTCCTGTTTGGAATCCGTCGTTCAGTGTAAGACTCAGTTGATCCCACTTGGGAGAAGGCGGTCCGGAAAGGTTCAGTTTGCAGGAAGGCTTCCTGCAGAAAGGCAAAAACAAAACAAAGTTTAGTCTCAAGAAGAAACAACCGCTCAGTAAAAACTCAATGTGATCTCAGCTTGGCTAGAGAACTAAAACTC
>NW_015156558.1:0-1521 GCF_000732505.1 Cyprinodon variegatus
CACACCCAGCATACAGCTTATCTCCCGGTCCTGCTAATTCACAGCCTTTGTGAGGGTGTCAACCCCTGCCGGCAGCCCAATCAATGCCCAAATTGCTGCAGACATCCTCTGTAATTGAAGATAAATCAGGTATCCTCCAAATCCAAACAGGAGAAATCCAAGTATCATAAAACCAAAAATCCATACATCTTCGATATCCTCCAGTGACAACGTTGTGAAACACACCATCCTCCACGCTTTCCAGGAGTCCATGGTGTAACCCACAAAGTAAATCCCAGCAGGACAGGACGGGTCCCCTTTTCCCTGTCTTCCAGTTGAATAAATTTGATCAATTGCATTGAGAGACTAGCTGACCCGATCCATTTTTTTTTAGTTCGGGTGGTATGAATAGAGAGCTCAGAAAAGGAGAAGACACAGCAAAGCGGGGACAGGCAGGAAGGTACAGGAGCAACAGGAAAATGCGACCGCCTCCTTCAAGAGTCAGAACAGAAGGGATTCTAAAGTTGAAATAAATTACAAACCTGATAGTTTCTTCAAGTCCTGACACATTGTGCCAGCTGCTACTGCGCAGCTCTACATCACTTGCGCTTGTTTCACTGCTATGTGGTGCTCTAGGCTCAGCAAGTGGCTCCAACATCTAGAGCTGTGCCCTAAACGTGCTCTGCCATGTGCTCCAATGGAACTGTTGTCATTGTATCAACAGCAGACATCCCAAGTAAAAAAAAAACTCATTTCAGGGAGATGCTTATATTCTAATGATGATATGCACTGGAACAGACATTGTTACTGATAGGTCCTTTGATTCTATTTCATTTTTTTTTTCTTTACAGATTCTGTTTTACCAATTTTTCAAAAACAATAACGCTATAGCTTCAGTGGTATTGAGATAGATTCCCAGTTTCAACCGCCAAAATTTTTTTCAAAAAAAAAAAAAAAAATGCTCTAATTTTTACAGATGGATTTAACAGTTTTTCTTGAGTTCTAATTCAAATTTTATAGAAAACTGTAATTTTAGCTTAAATTAAGTCAAAAATATGTAAAATTCCTAAATTATAAATGTGCATTGACCTCTTAAGAAATAGAATTTTTATTGAACCTAATTAAAAAGAAACTTCACTTCATGCAGCTTCCGACTGATCCCTCCGTTGCAAATTTTCTACTCGACGGGTAAAGTTTGGCATGCTATTTGGAGAAATCCAATTCGCATCACTGCTGGTAAAATTATCTACTTCTATATTGTAACTTTCCAGGAAAGATAAGTTTATTTTGTAATTTGCATCATTAGTAGTTATACTACTTTTTAGTTGTATTTACCCTGCAAACGTCCAAATTTCCACTGCAACACCCAAACCCATACAAGCATGTCATGATTTTTTTAATGCACCAGTAGTCCTATTTGTGGGGAAACTTTTTATAAGTGACTGTCTTATTATTGCGTCCCACACCTCCTCGATGAGAAATGGCTTGTGCATGCTCTCTCATGCATTTAATAGGTGATCCCTCAGGGGAGCGGGTACAGGG
>NW_015156559.1:0-1521 GCF_000732505.1 Cyprinodon variegatus
ATGTATTCTAGTTCTGTGTTTTAGTCTGATCCACTAATCAGTCCTGAGAGACTTTGTTCTGTTACTAGAGCTTTTAAACAGGAGGTTTTGTTTCTGGTTGCATGTTAGAACTTGGCTCCATGAAGGTCATTAACTCATCCATCCATTTTCCATCACGCGTATCCCTGCTGGGGTGATAAGGTCACCAATCTGTTGGAGGGTGTCATTAACACATAAAGCTTTCCAATCCAGTACGCTAACTTCTAGCATGTCATCTTCTATCCTGATCCAAAGGTTTGTCTTAATGCCCTCACCTTTTCTATTATCCTTTCCTTCTGATCCCAGTAGAGCTCTGCTGCTCCTCCATGTAGAACGGCTAAATAGACCTATTTAGGAGAACTGAAAGAGTTAATCCAGAGTTTAGCTTTAGTAATAGAACCACATAAATGTAATTCTGTATCCTTGGATCCATTAAACAGCAAAATAATCCTGACTGGACTCTGAATCCATTCATGGCTCCCCTACCTTTCTTTAAATGCCATTAAGGCTCTGCTAAAGAATGAACATTAATGCCCTCTAGGGGACAGCAGTAAAATCAAACCACTGAAATAACTACATTTTAAGCAGACATTATCAACTGTCTAAAAAGCTTTTATGTACGTCACAGAAAAGTGATGTATAGACATACATACATATATACATATGTGTGTGTGTAAACAATATTCATAAAAGTATACTTCTGTGGAATCAAACCATCCACTAAGCAAGCAACATTGACTGACAATCAATTTCACATGCTGTTACACAAATAAAAATCAGGTGGAAATAATAGGCCTTGAGAATACACACTCAAAGGAGTGGTTCTGCAGGTGGGGACCACATTCCACTTCTCCATACATATGCATTCTGGCTAATGTTTTGTTGGTGTTTTCCCACTCATGGTAGCATGAGACTGAAATGCATCTCATCCAGGATGGCACATCAATGGGAGCTGTGGCAAGGTTTGCTGGAGGCGCTACAAGGAGACAAACCACTACACCAGGATATGTGGAGGAGGCCGTATGAGGGAAACAACACAGCAGCAGGACTGCTAACTCTGCCTTTGTGCAAGGAGGAATAGGAGGAGCACTGCCAGAGCCCTGCAAAATGACCTCCAGGAGCCAACAAATGTGCATGTGTCTGCTCAAATGGATAGAAACTGACTCCATGAGGATTGTATGAGGGCCTGACGTCCACAGATGGGGATTGTGCTCACAGCCCAAAACCATGCAGGATGCTTGGCATTTACCAGAGAACACCAGGATTGGTCATGTTGCCACTGCCGTCCTGTGCTCTTCACAAATGAAGGCTGGTTCATGCCGAACACATTTGACAGACAAGACAGAGTCACTCTCCACAGAGTGACCTGCTCTGTGCAACATCCTTCAGCATGACAGGTTTGGCAGTGGATAAGTAATGGAGTGTGGTGGTGCACACCCCTCCAGGTGCTCACCAGAGGTAGCATGACTGCCATTAGCTGCCGAGATGAGATCTTGAGACCCC
>NW_015156560.1:0-1521 GCF_000732505.1 Cyprinodon variegatus
AGGAACTATAGTTAAAGAAAACTAGAAAATGTTACTGATTATCTTTTAAAAAAATCATTTTGGGATGCAGCAAATCAATGGCGAAATAAAGCCAGCGGTGGTACCCTGAGTAGCCAGACTAATATGACGCAACGTTTCATTGTGCAATTTGAAAACTACTTTGAAAAGCATTTTCTAATTGCAAATTTTAAATTGAATCACTAAAGATTCATTGTTTTTATTCATTTATTATTACTGCAATTCCATAATGTATTTTCAAAACCTATTTCAACATGAAGATTTAAAAAACTAAATTCATAGATCTCATCATAAATAACTTTCCTAATCCCACATTTAAAAAGGTTATTCCCAGTGTTGGGCACGTTACTTTGGAAAAAAGTAATTAGTTATAGTTACTTCTCCCAAAAAGTAACTGTGTTACTAACTGAGTTACTCCACAATAAAAGTAACTAGTTACTAGTAAAAGTAACTATTACGGTACTTTTGCGTTTCTCGCCCCCTGACCCTCACCACCCGGCCCCCACCTTCTCACCGTGCCGCCTGCGCTGTGCAGAGATGCAGGGGAAACCGAATCTGATGGGGAAACGCAGCTCGACTTAACACCGGTATTTGTATCTGCAAAACGCTGTTTCTCTGCTGGAGTCATCCTCACTCTCCATCTCTCTGTGTGTGCTGTATGTTAACACCCGCCAGCGGAAACACCCACCTACCCAACTGACAGACGGAATCTCACTATACATCCGCCAATCTCATCTTCCACTCTCTCATGATAAGGCGCGCACGAGTCCTATCATGAAAAAGGGTTAACTGTGTGACCTGAGTAACGTACAGTAACGGGGAGTCGGCAATGGTAACTGCGTTATAGTTACAGTCAAAGTAATTAGTTAGATTACTCGTTACTAAAAAAAGGTAACTTTATACGCCATTACTCCCATCACTGGTTATTCCTTATTCCATTTCAATAAAATTTTTCAACATCCATTTTTTTTTTATTCCTCTTAAAATCGCATTTGCTTTTTACCTGACCCATTCCATTTACCTTTTCCATTACCCTTTTAGCCCCCAAGCACACTGGCAACCAGTTAAACCTTTTAATTCCAAAGACTGCACAGTTGGTTGACCAAGTTACCAATTAGGGAGCTTTTTACATTTGAGGACCAACTGTGATTGGTTTAACTGGTTCCCAGTGTGCTCAGGGTCATGGTTAATAAATACAATGACACTTTAATGATTAATTTTTAAATGTGCAATTAATTAATAATTGAAATTTGAAATGGCTGGCTTTCTTTTTTCAGTGACTCTCAAGGTCCAAGCTGGAAGATGGACAGAGCTAAATACATGTGGGGGAAGCAGTTAGAGGCTCCAAAAGAATTAAGACTTTAATCTAGGTTTGCCTTCAACCTAAACATACTATTGGGCAAAATATATGATGGTTTAGATCAGAACATATCATATGGTTGCAAAATGTACATAAAAGGTGCAAAAATACTCTTGTGTAAAATATTTTGCAGGAGTATTTAA
>NW_015156561.1:0-1521 GCF_000732505.1 Cyprinodon variegatus
TTAGATGAGTGTCCGATTGTCTGGTGCATGAAAAAGTAGTGGACTCGAAATTTCCCACAATGCACCTTGATTAGTAGTGATCATCCATTGCCACTAGACGAACAGATATGTTCCGGATGCTTTGCGAGGACAGCTCTCCTCGCAAAGCGTTATGGGATTTGTTGTCACAGTGACTAATAACATAGATGGGGCAGGGACCGTGCAGGGAGGCAGAGTGATGTAACAAATGGAGAGCAAGTAGTGCTCCTCTTTCTGAACGGTCCGTTAACTGAGTTCACTGTACAGTCTACTATATAGTTGTCGTACTCGTCGTCTCCCGCTTTATCCGGAACCGGGTCGCGGGGGCAGCAGACTAAGCAGAGACTCCCAGACTTCCCTCTCCGCTGACACCTACTCCAGCTCTGTTGGGGGAAGCCCTAGGGCGCTCCCAGGCCAGCCGAGAGACATAGTCTCTCAGCGTGTCCTGGGTCGTCCCCTGGGCCTCCTCCCGGTGGGACATGCCTGGAACACCTCCCGAGGGAGGCGTCCAGGGGGCATCCGAAGAAGATTTCCAAGCGATCTCAACTGACTCCTCTCGATGTGGAGGAGAACCGGCTCTACTCTGAGCCTCTACCGAATGACCGAGGTCCTCACCCTATCTCTAAGGGAGAGCCCAGCCACCCTGCGGAGAAAGCTCATTTCAGCCGCTTGTATCCGGGATCTCGTTCTTTCGGTCAAGATCCAGATTTCATGACCATAGGTGAGGGTAGAAACGTAGACCAAAGGGTAAATTGAGAGCTTTGCCTTTTCGCTCAGCTCTCTCTTCACCACGACAGACCGGTGCAGCGTCCGCATTTTGCAGCAGCCGCACCGATCCGTCTATCGATCTCCCGCTCCATTCTTCCCTCACAAGTGAACAGGACCCCAAGATACTCGAACTCCTCCACTTGAGGCAGGGACTCTCCTCCAACCTGAAGGGGACAAGCCACCTTTTTCCGGTGATTCTCATCCCGGCCGCTTCACACTCGGCTGCGAACAGCCCCAGTGCAAGCTGTAGGTCTTGGCAGATGGGAGCCAGCAGAACTATGTCATCCGCAAAAAGCAGGGACGAGATCCGCTGTTCTAGACCCCCTCCGGTCCTTGGTTGCAGCTAGAAATCATGTCCATAGTCCCCGTTCTAAATAGTCATTGAGGGGTTAGGGGTTAGGGTGGACGTTCGGACACAGCCTCGATCTCTGCGCTTCACAAAGGAGTGGAAATGAACCACACTATCAGCCAATCCCGCTCTGCTTTTTTCATCCAGTCAAGGTATTTGTTCCAAATACTGCATCCAACTTAATAAAATAAAAAGGTAAGATTTTGGTTAGATTTAACCTAATATAAGATTAAATAAACTCTTTGATTTTATACGTTTATAATATTAACTGTATACATATGCTTACTGCCGTTATGCATTAGTATTCACTTCTGAAGCCACTATGATGTAGCATTTGGAACGAATGCTTTGATAGAGTCGAGCGAGCGGAGAAACAGCTGAGCACA
>NW_015156562.1:0-1520 GCF_000732505.1 Cyprinodon variegatus
TACCATCTTTGTAATGCAATGCTGTTTAGGTTTGCTTATATTTGTGGAGATGCTTTCATTCTAGCTTAACAAACCAAGATGGATTAAGGCGTAGGTCTTCAACAGTGTCATGATTTTACTAAAGTTCAGACCCAAATGCAGAAGACCAAACAGGGAGACCAGGGGAAAAGGTTTAACAGATTTTATTGAAGAGATAATACAGAGAGAAGCGTTGCTCTGAACACTGCTCAACCGGAACTGAAAAGCGAGGGGAAGGCACAGCGGTTAGTTCAGGCTCAGTGGGAAATTTGATGAAGAGGATTTGGTTGCTGACTCACGTTTCCAGAGAAGTCTCAGAATCTTTGACTCCAGTCTGTATGCTGGAGTGTTTGTCTGATTCAGTGGAAGGCGGAACAGGGTTTACCCAAAAAGCGGTTAGGAGGTGAACGGAGAAAACTGACTGCCACTCAGATTTCCTGCGGTACTTAAACGGGTCGTAATGGAGATGAATCCCTTTCTCAGTGTGAAGTTCAAACGATCTCTTGGGGAAAGTTGATCCAAACCTCCTGTTTGAACCCCAGCTCAGTTTGAAGCTCAGTTGATCCTTCCAGGGAGAGAAGGTCAGAAATATCCAGTTAGCATGAAGCCTTCTTGCCGAGAGGCAAAAGACCAACAATGTTAAAACTCAGGTTTACAAGAACTCAGTTTGACTCAGCAAAATTCAGCTTGGCTAGAGTACCCTAAACCGGCAAACACTCTGGCGTCGAAGTAGTGGCAGTCAGCAGCTTAAGAACACTCCGTTAACGAGGAAATCATCAACAGGTGTGTGAGGAGGCGAACCAGAACCAGGCGCCTCCTGGTGGAGGAAGGGAGACAAACACAGAAAACAAACACACAGACAGGAGTCCTGACAAACAGGGGGTCCGTGACCCCTAGGGGGTCAACGGAGGTACTGCACGGGAGTCTCGAACGTTTTGGTTGATGAGACTTTTTTTTTATATTACCCCTGCAATTTTATCCACTAATTGAAATGTCTTTAAATCCACATTAACATGAAATCAACACACGCCGTTTCTCAATTCAAAGAACGTGAGTACGGACTCTTGTTCTCGCCAAGTAGGTTCTTGAGAAAAACACATGAAAGTCTGGACTTTTCTGTCATTTTGCTTTATTTAAAACTGAAAAAAAATCTTTCTGTTACTATTTATACGTCTTCATCTCAATGAATGGACTAACATTTGGAGCTGCTTCCACAGAAGAGGCACTCTATTTCATTACTACTCTATAGTAATAGAGTACAGAGGGTGTTTTAGTTTTCATTCAAGTAAATTGATTTATTTCTGAGGCCTGTGCAGAAAAATGGCCTTTAGAAATGAACGGAAACAAATTATTGGAAAAGGCATGAGGAGCAATAAATATATCTTTTTTAGGACTAAATAACTATTCTGAATATTATTAAAGCTACAGTGTGTAATAATTACAGGGATATACAGTCAGAAATGTAATATATTATACATAACTATGTTATTTATCATCATCTA
>NW_015156563.1:0-1520 GCF_000732505.1 Cyprinodon variegatus
ATATATATATATATATATATATATATATATATGATTGCCCTGCAAGCAAAACTTCACAGGTATGAAGGAGGCAGTCTGTAAGTGTTGCTGTCTTATAAAAAACAAAGACATTGTGGTAAATGAACCATGACTAACTGCTACTGTTGTTGATTCTCCATGAACAGGAACATGCAAACATACAAGTCAAATTCTAATGTTTACCCTCACAAGGAAAAAAATGATGTATGAAAATGGGCATAAATGAGCTCTATATAACTTTGACTTTTGAAATCTTTCCTTTGGTTCAAACTGCATAAAAAACTCCATTCCTCCAATATTTCATCAAGCCAAATCTTTCTGTTTCTCTCTGAAAAATCATCCCTTCACCATACCTCTTAGTAAAAATACAGCAAACCTTGGAGGCTGTGACCTGCATGACATTGGTGATGTTTGTATGCTGCGTAGGAGTCAATAGCAAAGAGAAAAACTGCCTGCTCTGATGGGGGAATCCTGGATATATTCTGGCCGCTATAACTCATTAAACTGTTGCTCATGCCCATTTATCAAAATCAATCAGGGGCAGTTGGACCGAAAGAGCAATTTAGGGCACTGTGGAAATATGCCTTTGCTGAGTTTGTAATATGCTTGAAGGGGATTATATAAGGATATATTGGACCTTAGGCTACAGATTGTGTAACAGTGTAATTAATCATTTACCACTTCAAAATCAATATTTTTTAAGGAAAGTGATGGCTGGTTGTTTAACAACAAATATAACTTTTCATAATGATCATTTTTATTAACCAATGCAATAATTGACAACATGATGCCCTCAGTGAACTGCATAAAAATAAGGGAAAAGATATCTTCCATCATGACAAAAGCAATATTCTCTGGGTGTAATGGCAACTGTTTACTATGGGCAGACTTCAGATCTCTACACTATTGATTGTGAGCAACAGCAGATGCCAGAGTTGGATGAGCGATGAGCAGGGAGAGGATGAAACTGATGAGAGGGCCACAAGGTGGTTGTTTGTCTTTTGGCAAGTGAATTGAGTCAAAACTCACAACCTTCAAAATCCATCAGCACCTGGCCATCCTGCAGAAAACAGGTTTATTAAAGCACATAAGACAAACTGACACTTTCCCCAGCATGCTTAAAAAGACAATCCTTGCTTTTCGCTACTTGGTTGCTGTCACTGGCGTGAATAATGAGTGAGCTGAGAGTGAGTCTTTGCCATACAGGTTGATCATAATCTACAGTACCATCGCTCTACTGTTTACGCTCCCCTTTGCCCTGCAGGAGTACTGCTGCCTATCTCCAACAATTATTGGGGCAAAATTTATCTTAAGCCCTGGTAAGATTCCTCTGACTTTGCCTGTGGTTCTGGAGTGATTTAATAGAAAGATTTCTGTATTACAGTCATTTTTAATTAATTTAAAATTCACTATAAAGTGTTTTCAAAATTTCAAATTTTACCCACTTCTCTCTCTCTCTCTCTCTCTCTCTCTCTCTCTATATATATATATATATATATATA
>NW_015156564.1:0-1520 GCF_000732505.1 Cyprinodon variegatus
AAAGAAAGAAAGAAAGAAAGAAAGAAAGAAAGAAAGAAAGAAAGAAAGAAAGAAAGAAAGAAAGAAAGAAAGAAAGAAAGAAAGAAAGTATTATAAACAACAGTAGGCACTTCAGTCCAGTTCTTTTTTTTTCTGGTGGCATACAGTATGGTATTTATCTGGTGCTTCAACTTTTTTTATTTATGTCTGTGGGTTCTGTGTTTCCACTTTCCTTTATGTTAACATGTACAACAACAAGATATTTGAAACTCCTGCTTAGCAGGTTCATTTATACCGCAGCAGAGACAAATGTGTTTTTATTCTACAGCTCTGCTTTATATAACTCACTATACCTGTAATATAGGTGTCCCTACATAGTGAAACAAATATTTTCAGTCCAGTCGAGATTATTTATTTTTAATTTCACTACTTGCCCATGTTTATTTTTCTTCATACCTCTCTAATGATGATGCCTAGTGTTTATACATCTGCTTCCAATGAAGGTTGAAATAGCATAACAACTTTAGATATTCAACAGTGTACACAAGCATGTAGTGTTCCTTTGGTCTACATTTTGCCTGAATGGTTTCCAATTAAAGCAAAAGAAATAAACAGTGAGAAGAAGAGAGACACAGAAGTATTTTGTTTTTTTCACTGCCTCACAGGATACAAGCAGGCGAGCTATCACATATAAACAAAAACAAATTATGTACTGAGAAACAGTATCCACCACGTTGCAATATGTCGGAACCTTGGTTTGACGAGGAATGCCAGGAAAGAATTTCCTGTCTTTTTTAGATAAAAAAACTGATGGAAATAGACGTCTGGTTGCAACTTTACCGACAAATAGTTGCTGCAGAACTGATAAGATAATTTGCTATATAATTGATTATTAGACTTGAACTTTACCCTCCTACCGTTTTAATGCCTGTCCTTTACATTATAAACTTTCACTTGCATGGCCTTAAAAAAAAATCTATCTAAAAATCAATATTTTTTAATTTTCTGCTTATTCAAATGTGTCTAATGTAATCATCAATGTTGATTTTAAGTACACTTTACTCAAACCTATGGAATAACTGTAATAATTAGGTATAACTTAAATAACTTGATAAAAATACCATAACTGTTATAAGGAAGTGCTTGTGCAGTTTTTGCCACTAGGACCTCATTAGCTGACTAGTTGGCAAGACTTGCTGTTAGATTTAATGGGGGCTGTTCAATGTTGCTGGGGAGCAGATTGTTAAATGTCAAAATGTTGAAGTTTGTGGGCGGGCTGATAAAAATAAACGTCATGCTAATAGTTGTTTGGTGTTATTATAATATCTTCAAGAAAATGGATGGCACTCTAGGAAAAAAGCAAATTTAGATGTTTTATTTTGTCAGACCTCTTTATGCTACCAGTATGGTGTAGAGAAAAATGTATCATAACACTTAAAGTCATCAGTCTCTCCATCCATCCATCCATCCATCCATCCATCCATCCATCCATCCATCCATCCATCCATCCATCCATCCATCCATCCATCCATCCATCCATC
>NW_015156565.1:0-1519 GCF_000732505.1 Cyprinodon variegatus
TCAAGGAGACAGAAGCAGAGATACAGAAAGAAGCAGAGGTACAAATAACTGAGGTGATAAACAGCGACACCACATGGAGACCGCTGAAGGAGAAAAATAAGCCAATCAGGGACTAGTTGCGACGTAGTTTGAAGAACGTCAGCTTTTGTCAGTGGGACCAGAAAATAGAGGAAATAATGTTGACAAAGGGTGAAAGTAATGATCTTATGGAGAGGTATTGAAGGTGGCATTAAAAAAGCCGTTTTCACTGGTAGTCATCCTCCCTGACCTCCAGCACAGACCCTGACCAGCCGCTTTTATTGTAAAACCCATAGTGAGACAGTGAAAGGAAATGCTATGGGGTCGCCAGGCATAACCTCAAATTTAGAAAGTCTAGGAGGCTCTGGATGACTAAAAAAAAATCTCTACTATCTCTGAATCAATACGAACAGAAATTACGCTAACTGACTAACAATGCCCTAATCATTCATACCATAGTGAAAACAAGGCATGTAAAATGCACTGTGTTAAACTCCCCACTAACCAATGGTTAGCATTGGCATTAGTGAACTTGGAAAGTGGCTATGGAAAAGTGTGCCACCCCCTGGCCTGGAGGAGTTAAAGCTGTCACCTTTATTTTAGGTTCTTTCTGACTGGGAGTAAATGATAAGTTTCAGAAAGTTCTGATCCTTTGCAGAGACCATGGCAGACTGTTAATGGTTCAGAGCAGGCTCTGGCTGGTAATCTGTGATACCGGCTGGTCCTCATTTCATCGTGCGAGGTCTGGCCCTCCTAAAATCATACCGGCCCCAACACTTTCTCTCCGGCCCGAAGCACCTACATGTGACAGTAAACAACTCAAGGAGCTCAAGAAGTAATTCAATGTTAACTACCTAAGTGATGCATGCAGAGGGAAATTACTTCTCTGCATTTAACCCATCCCCTTGGGGAGCAGTGGGCTGCCATTGTGCAGCACCCAGGGAGCAGTGTGGGGTTAAGTCTTGCTCAGGGACCCAGAGTGACAGTCTGTGGGAGTGGGGGATCAAACTCACAACCTGAGGATTCAAAGTCCTATGCCATAACCACTAGACCGCCACTCCCCTAATGAAGATCGTTGTGACGGTTGGCATATGGTGTAATTTTCTATTTCTTCAAACTGTAAAATTCTTGCAACAGACTAAATTATAATAAAAACTAAAATGCTTTCTTTAAACCAAACTACGATGTTCCTCTTATATTTGATGAATTTATGTTTGAATATTTTGCAAAAATATGTTGCGGTGCATGATGGGGTTTTGCATCTAAAGGCTAACGTTTCCCGTCTTACGTGCATTGTTGCCAGGTTGGAATGTTTCCCAGTCTGGCATTTTTGTTGGGATCTGGAGGTTTTGTCCACTTTCTCCACCAGAGGGCGCACAAGATCTCCTGAGGGCACGAGCTGACTGCAACACTCCTTCTTAAAGGAATTGTACACCCAAAACATGATTAGCCTTCATTTTCAGGCTTCTTGCTGTCTGCTGACATTCAAATAATGGAGGTC
>NW_015156566.1:0-1519 GCF_000732505.1 Cyprinodon variegatus
GAACTTTAGTTCAATCAGCTGATTTTAGCGGTCGTGGAAACGCCGTATTAAAGTCATCCTCTCAGAGGCGCATCGTCCATCTTTCTCACCGCAGAACTTGTTGATTTGTTCTTCGTCTCACAGCCAAACTCTTATAATTGTTGCCTTTCAGACTCATTGTGCTTCTTGATGGTCCGCGGTGCCTCAGTGAGCATTCTTCCTCCTCTCCTCTTCCTGTTTTGGCATCTCGCCGCTCGCTGTTTGTTTGTATTTGCCCAGTAGTCTGTTCCGCTGCGCCGCCTTTTTTTCCAGCATGTCACAACCAAACGTCTAACCAAGCGCTAACGGGAGGACTCACGGGGTCTGGCAAACACTGAGCATAAGAAACGCCTTTATTTTTATGCTGTTAAACTAAACAACTAAGTGTGTGTGTTTAGAGAGGGGTGGGGGTGTTTGTATGTGTTTGTGCTCCAGCGCTGCTCCCCAGGGTCACTGCGAAGGCGTCGGTGCTCTAAAAGAGAAGCGTGGCAGGTAAATAAACAGGCAGACAAACACAGCCTGCAGGCCCTGTCCACGAGTCAACCAGGTGAAACCAAGCCGGCATGGGATACGAGGAGGACCGCCGTGTTTTGCACATCTCAGCTGTTCAACGCTCCACGAACACAGCTGCAAACTGGAAGGCAATTAAATTCATTTCCTTCATGTTTACCTCCAAACAGCCACTGAAGGAAACTTTAACCAAGTTGGTGCTGCTGCAGCGAAGGCAGGAGAGTAAAGAATAATCCACCGGCTGCTTCTTTTTAATGTCGTTTCAGAACCAGAACCATCAAAAGCTCCAAGTTTAGGGGAAATAAAAAAAAAGGTAAGTATGTAAGTATGAGGGCTGGTTCAAATGAGGCGACTAAAACCTAAAATAAAAGGAGTTTTATTTTTCATATTTAGAATTTGATTTAGAGATAGCAATGGATTTGCTGCCTTCACTGGAAAAAATCTAAATCTAGATCTGTCATTTTTTCTTAAAATAAGTGCATTTGTTCTTGGATTAAGGAGGTAAAAGAGACATTTTGCCAATGGAACAAGACAATTTACATTTAAAATAGGAAAACACAAATGCATTGTCTTATTTCAAGTGCATGTTATCTAATTATCTTATTTTAAGAGTAAAATACTCATTCCATCTCATTTACCTGCTCAAATTAAGGGTAAATACACTTAATTTAAGAAATTTTAACTTATTTCTAGATCATTTTTCCAGTGTTTTGGTTTGGTTTTTAAGCTCTACAATGTAAAAACAATCTAGAAATGAGCAAAAATGTCTTACATTAAGAGTATTTGCCCTTAATTTAAGCAGGTAAGTAAGATGATCTGCCAACGGAATGAGTTTAACTCTTAAAATAAGATAAAAATAAAGATAAAATGGACCTGAAATAAGACAATGCATTTTTTTTCCTTATTTTAAATGAAAATTGTCTCGTTCCATCTGCAAAGTGTCTCACTAACCTCCTCAATTCAAGAAAAAATGACTTATTTAGATTTAAAT
>NW_015156567.1:0-1518 GCF_000732505.1 Cyprinodon variegatus
GCATAATGTTTAAAATCACTGTCCAGTCTCAGACCCAGGTTTGTTACTGCTGTGCAGAAGAAATAAATAGTTGTGCCATATGCCACGATCATGGTTTTTGGGACATTAGGAACCCGTGTTTAATCTTGACATGATGGACCCCCCCATGACCAATGAATGAAACTGACGGTGACATAGTAAGCACAACAGGAAGCTGGTGGGGGAGTGTAAACAAACAGCCTGTCGGTAAAATGGTAAATACGTCCCTCTTAAAAAGGAATGCGCATAGAGCCTCTTCCTGCTCACGTTTCAACAAAAACCCAAAGTCTAATCCTTCCAAAACTGATTCCAAAGCTGAGTCAAACGAGAGCTGTTCGATAGTTGTTGCCTTCTTTCTTGTTGTGCTTTCTCCAGCATCGCGCTGCTTTGTTGTCCTGCCCTGAAATCCCCTTCGATTTGTATAAAAAAATTAAAAACACATCTCTGCGTTGTGATTGGTCCACTAGTTCAAGGTCCTGGATCAAGACTAGACCCAGTCCCAAGCAAAAATGATTTTCCCACTGGCAGGTGGGGCTAGTTTAATAGGCCAATGTTGTTTGACTTTTCCAGTGCTTTTAAAACCATCAGACCAGAGCTGCTGAGGGGGAAGCTGGAGGACGCTGGAGTGGACAGACATCTTGCTGCCTGAACTACCTCAACGAACGCCCTCAGTACGTGCAGCTGCATGGCTGTCAGTCAGAGGTGGCATTCTGCAGCACCGATCTCCTCATCCTCCTCAGGAATTCCAAGCACTTCTGTGCCCTTTTGACCAGTGTTTCCAGTCCAGGTGAGGGTGTCTGTGATGAATGTGGTGCAGTTTACCACCTCTACAGCTGAGCTGTTGATGAGCAGTGGAGCCTGGTTAGGCTGGTTCTTCCACAGTCCACCATGATCTCCTTCATCTTCTCCACCTTCAGGATCAGGCTGTTATCTCTGCACCACCAGCTGCTCCACCTCCTCTCTGTAGTCCAGGTCGTTGTCGTCTCTGATGAGGCCCACCACCGTGGTGTCGTCTGCAAACTTCACCATGTGATTGGTGGTTAACCTGGGGATGCAGTCATGTGTCATCGGGGTGAACAGCAGGGGTCTCATTATTGATCCTTTTCAGTTTTAAATGTAGTATATCAGCAGACAATTTAAATTGTATTTCTACATTACATCTACATTAAATATTCTGTTTGACTGAATCACTTTCAGTTCTAAAATTCTAAATATTATAATGCTCGACGTCTGGATCCTCGAGTAACCAGAGTAATCACATGAAGATTCACATCATGTTCACCCTTTAAAGCCCGATCCAAGAATAAAACAAAGCAGGAAATTGATTTTTTTTGGGTTTGAAGTCCTTATTTGGCCTTTTAGCAAAATATGTAAAAAGAAAAAACAGAAATACATTTTTGATATTAATTTATTACTATGCGATAAGTCAAGATTATTTTTTGTGTAGTCTTCTGCCCTCTGTTATCAGGTATATCTGATTGTGTACAATAGGATTTTGAG
>NW_015156568.1:0-1517 GCF_000732505.1 Cyprinodon variegatus
GCATATGTGAACGCTTGTTTTTTAATCAGTTAATGTGTGTCATATATAATATATATAATATATATTTGTATATTTCTATTTTAGAAATAGTTTTGGTCTTTTAAGTGGTGAAATATCAGAGATTATTGTAATATTATCTTTGCCTGGTCTTTCCTGTGATTAAAATTAGATCTAAGGCGCCTCCTAATTATTCTGACAGCAGCTGTCTGAACTTTGGTCTGACCCAAGATGGCCGCCCTCTGGGCACGTCGGCCAGCGTCCACTGAGGGGTCTACGTATATAGTTTATGGTGCCTACTAGGGCTGGGTATTTTGGCCAAAGTCCTGAATCGATTCGATCTGTTTTTACAGTAATGAAAGTGGTTCAACTGTTTATTTTTTTTCCCTGTCACATTAAACACAAAGTGCAAACTTGTAAATCAGACAGTTTAAACTTGAGATGTGAACAAAACTGTCTCAAAAGTGCAAACTTGTTTGTGAAAAGTGAAAAAGTGAAGCCTCACTCGAGCAGGCAGACATGCATGAGCTGCATCATCTGCACTGAACAAACCATATTAGCAGCGCTGTCTGTAACTACAGGGTGTTTGCTGCTCAGCCTCCATTTGTCTTCAGTCAACCTATTGGTTATATTTGCAGCTGTCTGGCTTGAAGTCATCGTGCTGGTCTGTAGCACGAGATGCAAGGCGCCACTCATCAGGCGTTAGGGTTGCATCAGGTTGAGCTGAAAGTACTGTCGTTTAAGACAGTTTTGTTAATTGTCTCTGCTAAGCGTGTGAGCGATCTCCATGTGATTTCAGTGAACCCATGCTGTGGGGACTCTAAGGTGGAACTGAAACCTAGCCCTGCTTTTATACCAAAGGTTATTAACCCTGCTCTATCATGGCGCCCTCTTGAGTTGGTGGCCTTCTACCCTCCTCCCTTTCCCTCTCAGGAGCAGGAACGACTCCACTCGCTCTGCCCAGTGCGAGCTCTGAGGATGCATGTGGAGAAAACAGCTGGTTTCCACAAATCTGATCAGCTGTTTGTATCACGGTCCCCACCACATAAAGGAAACCCCTCACTAAACAACATCTTTCACTTTGGATAGTGGGGGCTATTATCATGGCTTATGAGGTTAAGGGCCTCTCGCCCCCTGCAGGCCTGCCAGCTCATTCCACCTGTGGTATGGCATCATCCTGGGAAATCTGTGGGGCTACATGGGCCCACACGGTTCTGGGTGTGGGACCTTAACCTTTATAAGTTAAGTCCTCAAGTAAGCTTATCTGGCAATATGGGAGTTGCAGCATCCCATTGTGAGATACTGAAACGAATGTTGAAAGAGAACTTTAGGTTAAGGAATTAAGCCCGGTTCTCTGAAACATGAGTGACGTATCTCATCAGATCACCCTCCTTACCTGGAGCGAGGAAGAGGTGTGCTTACTAGACTGAGGATCACCAACGTGATGTCAGGTTCTTATACTGAGGATAAGTCCCTCCCCCAGTAGCAGACATCACCTCTGTGAGCCAGTCATGACTGGC
>NW_015156569.1:0-1517 GCF_000732505.1 Cyprinodon variegatus
AAACTCCCTTTTAACAGGAAGAAACCTCCAGCAGAACCAGGCTCAGTGTGAGCGGCCATCTGCCGAGGCCGACTGGGGTTCAAGGAGACGGAAGCAGAGACACAAAAAGCAGCTGTAAATCAGCTCAACCAGTCCAGGGAACACAAAATTAAACTGACAACCACTGAGATGTTTTTATGCAGAAAGGGATGACAGAGATCACATACAGTTAGTCACAGTAAAAGAAACAGGCTCTGTACTCCAACATCTATATAAAAAGGTAGAGCAGCTGCCCAGCTGATATTTATCTCCAGGATGATGTCACAACCAAACAGGAACAGATCAGATTAAGTTACTATGACAAGAAAAAGTAGAGATAATGGGTGGAACTAACAAATATTTCAGAACAGGAGCAGAATGATGAAAAAGGGTCCCTATGTCCTCCAGCAGTCTAAGCCTATAGCAGCATAACTATAGAGATAGCTCAGGATGACCTGAGCCAAGGACTGAAAATGCTGTTCCTTTAATTCCTACAAAATATTCAAGTCTTTCTAAAATAATATTATGGTGTCACTGAGATCTCACAGGACAAGTACAGATACAAGTCCATTATCTGCGGATAGGAGAATATCATTAGTGACTTTCACCAGAGCTGTTTTCAGTACCATGATGAGCTCTAAAATTGTTGTGTAACCGGTCACACACTTCTTTAGAAAAAATCTGTTTTATGACATCCCTTCTAATGTTTTTATACAAGTGCTGATTTTCATTTTATTTTAAGTATTCACACACCTGCACGGTTACACAGTATCTATGTCAGAGGGGTGGTTTTATTACAATTAGTGATTGTAAACAGAAGATAGTTTGTTCCCATCACAGCTCAGATTCATTTATTTCAAGGTTTATTCAATATTTTACTGTTTTCTTACTTTAACTTGGTTTTGATTGACTATATGTGAAAAACCTTCACAGCTTTTTGCAGGCTTTAAGTACTTAAGGAAATCCTGGGTGACCTAAATAGGCAGGAAAATCAGCAAAGACTGTACGTATGTTCTCCCTTGCAAGGATTAATAGATCCAGGCATGAATGGGGAAAAAGAGCATCTTAATTTATTGTTAAATAAGATGTTTTTCCATCACCAGAAGCACCTATTTTCTCAAGAATTTGAAAAAAGAAAAGAAGATTAGATATAGGTTTATAATTGACCGAGTCATGTGGGTCAAGAGACAATTTCTTAAAGCAGGGGTCACCGATTAAAAATCAGTGGCATCCAAATAAAGAAAATAGAAAACCAGTAAAGGTCTGGAGACATTTTAAACTTTAATCCGTTACTTTAAACAGAATTTATCACTGAAATAAAAAGAGGTGTTTATGCTTCCATGTTATACGTTGACTTATTAAATAAAAGATAAATTAAAAAATAGAAAATGTTTCTATTTTAAAATCTAAAGTATTTTTTTAGTAGGAAACAACAATCGCTCAGTTTGGTATGCAGACAATTTCCTGATTCACATATTTCATAAAACACCTGAACTGAC
>NW_015156570.1:0-1517 GCF_000732505.1 Cyprinodon variegatus
AAGACTTTAGAAACTCAGATCTGATCAAATATCGGGTTAAAAAATATCGGTGGGGTGGCCGATGTCCGATATTCAGTTTTAAGGCCGATACCGATAGGGGGCCGATTATATCGTGCATCCCTAGCTTTTATCGGTTTCGCTATCGGGATGGAACCAATAATGATTACAGTGAGTCATTTGGTAAATGGAAAAAAAATATTGTCAATTATTTTAGTCTTTGATATGGATTACAAAAACAAAATCCTATTTATGATGTGGTAACTTTAATACCTACGAAGGACTGATTTAAGACATTTAAAACCAATTAAGGCCTTAGATTTATATTGAAGAATTCAAAGACTTTTAAGACTTTTTAAAGAAGGAACCCAGTCTATCAGTCTGTTGATAGACAGACTGTCTGCTGGGGTAACAGTATCAGAGCTAATGACTTAAAAAGTTCATCAAGCTCATTAAGAAGGCCGACCCTGCTCTATCAACTCCTCTACAACCTCTGGACATTGTTTCCAAAAGAACAATTCTTCATAAATTGAAGAACATCAAGGACAACAGTCAGCTTCCTCTTCAGAAGATTTTTAAATGAGAACAGAATGTCTTCAGTCAGAGGCTTCTCCAGATCTGGTGTAAGACAGACTGTTACGGAAGATCCTTCCTGCCTACAGCTACCAACACCTACAACACCTTTCCAAAAAAGTTAAAAAACAACCCACTGTACTTTGTTTCAAAGTTTGAAGACGTTTCTCTTCCATCCAGGAAGCTTTTTCAATTCAAAATGTCAGAAATTGCATCTAGTTCCAGGCTTTATACTGTAAAAAAAGCCTTGTTTTTGTTTAGAAAATATGCAAATAGAAAGAGATGAACGGGTCCCCCCCTTTGGAATGGGGGTCGTTTGGCTTCTTTGTTAGCCTGCAATGCCCCATACCTGTCTATGTCTCTGAAAGGGGGGTCTTAGTGGGAATTGTTGGTCTGGCTGAATAGGCGAGATGTTTTGGCCCCCTGTATGGGGGTAGGGGTTGCGATGATGGCAGGAAGGAATCAACTCTGTTGCTGCGTTGAAGGTTTTTGAAAGCTCTCATCAATAAAAACCGCTGCTGAAGAGACGACTGCAGTTTCTTTACTACAGCAATAAATCCACTTATTTAAGTCATAAATAAATTACCCCGAGCTGATGGGGGGGGGGCGGGTTTAGGGATGGACATCACACCATCAGCTTTGAAGCAACTGCAGAGGTTGCGGGTTTGAAACTCAGATTGTTTCTGTCCCCGAAACAAAAGAGGTTTTATTTAAAAAAGCAGATGACAAATTTCTCCACAGCGAGACAATAAGTGCTAAAAAAAATTTAAAAATCTCAGGATTCTAAATTACAGAAAAATTATGGAAGAGGATTAGGGCCACTGCAAAAAAAAAAAAAAATATATATATATATATATATCTGTCTATAATCCAGATGAAGCTAACCCATTACATAGATTACAGGCATGTCTGAAGACAGAAAAACCTGGATGACTCTTAACTTTCTG
>NW_015156571.1:0-1517 GCF_000732505.1 Cyprinodon variegatus
GAATAAAAGTTCTATATATATTGATATAAAACTGAACTAATATTCTTTAAAATTGTGTTTTATTGCATAACAATTCTGTTTGACTTATTTAATTTTCAGCTCTGGTATTGAATAACAATTCTAAAATTTTAGTTGTTGCAGCAAACAGCGTCTATATCTCCTTGCACTTTGCTCAGGCCTAGACTAATGTAGCCTAGACCACCTGGGATCCTCTCGCTAAGAGGTTCTGAGTGACCGGTGTCACTGTAAGTTGCAGAAGAATTGTAATTAAAAGTAACACTACTTCATTATACTGTTACTGTTGCAGTACTAAAATTTAGCCATCGGAAATTAACCAAGTAACAATAAGTGTTTGGTAAATAGGCTACTCAAGTACTGAGTAATTCATCACAAAATCTGAAATTCAATAATAAATAATAATAAAATGATAAAGACAAACAAATTATATAATCAATGTATTTGAAAAATACCAACTCCAGGCGGAAGAAACACCTTCCCAAACCAATTTTCACAAACATAAGAAACTATTACTTCCAGTAACAAAACATTTTACCATAAATTAGCTTGACCTCTAAATGCTACGGTAGCTTGAAAAACACCTTTATAAAAGAAAAAAACTAAACAAAGACCTATTAAATTGATATGAACATTTACTCTTTCTCTCTGCCTGAAGTACCTTTTCTTTTAAACAAGGTTGTTTTTTATTCAGGGAGGTTGCTATTAAGTTATGACGGATGAATCAGTCAAACCTTTTACTCAAATAAGATGAGATTTTATTTAGATATTACTCAGATAAAAGTAAAAATATAGTGTATTAAAACTCCTTAAAGTATGTTTTTGTCGAAACAATGACTACTTACTGTAACTAGTAACTGTCCTCATCTGATCAGTCATTTAGCAATTCACAGAATCATAGTTCCAGTTTAACTTCTGCAGCACTGAGATGGTTTTTAAGCGTTAGAAAGCCTCAGTTGTCCAACGCTGGTGATCCTGATCAGATTAACAGCTGTACAAGAAACACCAAAAACAAAGACCCCTGCACGGGACTTTAGTACACATTAAAACAGTTTAATTCTTAACTCCTTAAAGCCCTGGCACCTAAATAAAAACATTTTTGAAGCAAATGTATTTACTTTCAGATCATGAAATGCAGTTTCTATTTTGTAAAGTTCACTTTAAAATCAATACATTTGATTCACAAATAAAGTGATTTACTCGGTGCAATTCAGATGTAGTTCCTGACAGGTCAAATTTCTGTATGCGATTGTTTAAAACACTGAACAGATTGACAAAATAAGAATGAATTATACTAATCAGCCTTTGAGGAAACTTGGCATCAGTATAATTATACTGATGAATAGATTCTAAACCTCCATAAGAAGTTTCAGCTCTAAATTATATTGAATACTTTATATATTCATTAAGGTTGTACTACAGGTTTCTTGGTTTAAAATGAATCCCCCAACAAGATTTCTGTTCAAACCACCATTTTTATTTGTTTATTAAATTTGGAGAGG
>NW_015156572.1:0-1517 GCF_000732505.1 Cyprinodon variegatus
CAATTGTCAAAATTTTGGTGTCGATCATTCGATTTCATCCTGGACACTACAGAAAATGGGCTAAAAGTGTTAAAAACCGGAATTCTCCTTTAAATAGATTTTCTTTTTTGTTTAGCTTTACACCAGATAACACCAGTTATCATTCTTTCATTTTCTAAAACGTAATAGAGGAAGACAGCCATATTGGCGTCAAGAAGCAGCCCAAAATATTGTCGGCGAATATTCTGGTGAGAATGATGTCAGTATCAGGATCTGCCTTAAAAAAAATAAAATGTATCAGTCAATGTTGGACAATCGTAGTGTTAAAACACCAGGGTGTTGGACTATCATGGTGTTGGACCAATGTGGTGTTTGACCATTAAAGTGTTGGACCATCGTAGTGTTTGACTAATGTAGTGTTAGACTATAGATGTATTTGACCACCATGGTGTTAGACCAATGTGGGGTTGGACCACTATAGTCTTTGACTATAAGGTGTAGAACCATCGAAGTGTTGGACAAATGTGGTTTTGGACTATCTTGGTGTTGTACAACCATGGTCTTGGACCATTGTGGGGTTGGACCATGGTAATTAATAGAGAGTTTGGAAGAACCTGGTATCAGAAACAGGAACCAAACTAAAACCAAAAGATCAAGATGAATCAAGTCAGGCCAAGTAAGACCTGGTGGAAAAGGCTCTAGTCTTCTTAATAATCAAAGACCTGATGCAAAATGAATGAACTTCAAATACGTCATAAAAAGCTCTCAGTAGTGCTTCCACATTTTTAGCCAATGTGTTGTAAACAATGAGTATCAAATCAACCGCTGGTTGGACAGCCGATCTAGAAGATCCCAGGAGAGTGCAGGCAGTCGCTCCTGTAAGGCTTCTTTCAGAGGAATTCTACATTCAGTAAATGGAGATATTCCTTTCAGGTTCTGGGCAGTTTATTTATTCTAAGTCATGTTGCATCATATGCCGCCTTTTAAACTGATTTATTGGTCTTAAATGCAGGTCAGTCAGTGTCTGATTGATGACACAAATTTAGATCCATGAGGAAGAGGAATCAGAGGATCGTTATTGTTCCCATGGGAGCAATCGCTGGGTAGTGAGATGACTTCATGTTAAAGCCAAGGTGCACAGGACAGAAAACAGTCACCATCCAAAGAAACACGCAGAGAGAACCAAGTGGAAGACAGCATAGCATTCACACACTCATCTTTCTGACTCCCTGCAGAGGAAACACAGAGCCACTTTGGACGGATCCAAGTCAAACAGAACACTGTGGATTTCTAGCTGGTTGGGTTGGATGGGAGAGTTATGGATCAAAAGGCTGCTGGCTCTTTAAAACACAACCGGCTGCAGAATGAAAAACGTAATTTAGTTCAATCTCTCGAATGAGGAAATCAGGGAATAATAATCAGAGTTTAGAGAACCATTTTAGTCTGAAGCTCCGACAGAACATCTGTAGAATGACCAGGAGTGTTCGTCACTGGAGCATTTGGCTGTAGGTGATCTGAGGTTAAATTAAAGAGAATCC
>NW_015156573.1:0-1516 GCF_000732505.1 Cyprinodon variegatus
AGCAGAAAAGTAGAACACATCATGTGGGCTTCTTTAAACTTGTTGGGACCTAATTAAACTTGTTAAAATTGCAAAAAAAAAACAAAGAAAAACAAAACTCTTGAAAGCAAATATTTGGTATGCTGTTCTATATTAGGGGTGGGTATTTGCAAAGAAGTCATGATTCAATTCGAATCACGATTCACATGCCACGATGCGATTCTATCACGATGCATCACGATACTTTAAATATTGCGATGCATTGTGATATTTTCACGTAACGCTGTAAGAAAGGGATACAGCCCTTAACAGTGGCTGACTGGCTGTGTGTGATCTGGATCGTGTCTTCAATTGATACATAACTGAAAGCAACTGAATTCATACATAGCTGTATTTATTGGAACGACTTTTGGAGGTGTTGCCATGGAAACAAATACTGAAAAGAAATATTACTGTTACTGGCGTGGACACACTGACAAAAACATCTTAATATTTCATCAAACTTAAAATAACAAAATAAGGATAATCAGTGCCGTTTACATGGCCTCACTGGTCCTTTTGCAAATTACGTTCATCATATCAATTTCATTTTTACCTTCTTTGTTTTTAAAGCCAAAATGCATCCAAGCGGGGCGAATTTTCTGAGTCTCCTCCATATTTTGTTTAGAATGACTCGTCTCAGTATCCCGTGGCCGGAAATGCTTGTGACACAAAGCAGCGGGCGTCAACACATCCGCAGCGACATCTGCTGGACTGGAAGTTGTGTTCCACTTGGTTTGGCTGATGTGCGCCAACCAATCATGTATTTTATTTGTTCTTTTTTTTTTTATATAATCGATTCTTGCCTTCAAGAATCGATGCAGTAGATCAGAAAATTTAGAATCGCGATGCATCGTCGTGACAATTATTTCGCACACCCTTATTCTATATAAGAGTGCCATTCACGCAAGCTTGGGCTAATATAATTTTTTTTTTTTTAAGAGAAAACGTGAAAGATGTTACATAGAATGTATCCTAAAAAATTTGATTTTCCAAAATTTTAATCAAATAAATCTATCGACTTCATTCCAAATCCACATAGTCCACTTCTAAATAAGTTGTTTTGGTTTTCCACACCCCGTCCTCCCAAAGACTGCGCCCTCACTACCTGCAACTATGACAACCAATCAGAGTTGTAAAGATGGTAACATGGAATAATACATTAGACGAAGGCCGTAGATTGACCGACAGGCTGCTATAGACCGCTCAGGACAGATTATTTTCCCTGATGACATCATAAGGGGAATACTTTTCAAACAAAGCATTTTGGGCAAACAGTAGATGAGGGGTGCAGAAAGGCAGTATTATAGGGAAAAGAGGGGAAAGACATTTTATTCATTTGTGAATCTCATATAGAGGCTTCAGGACACAAATGACAATTACAAAATGTTTATAATTGGAATTTTGCATAATATAGGATCTTTAAAATAACAATGAATTGAGACAGTATAGATAAACTACACCACTCTTATTTTATTTGTTAATGAAATAAATAAAT
>NW_015156574.1:0-1516 GCF_000732505.1 Cyprinodon variegatus
GAGAACTAACAATCTGTTGTCAGGCTATTGATCCTCATTTTCATGTAAGCAAGTAAACACCCTTACAAATACTCATAGACCCCTAAAATAATTAATGAATTTCTACAAAATGTATCTTTACATGTTGTAGATACTAAAATAATTCGGGCTAAATGTTTGAACACTTTAGTAATGGCAAAATTAACTTAAAGTAGTTGGATTTTAGGACAGACCGAACTTATAACCAGAGTCAACTTTCTAAAGGAATGAAATCAGGGCATTAGGAAGGCCTTTCAGAAAAGCCTTACAGCACATGTTTTGATATATGGTTAAAATGATTTTTATGCTGCACCACAAATTTTGTCAAATTGTCAACAATCTGACTAAAGTTGTCACCATCAGATGGAGGAAAATTTGATTTAGTGGACAGGAATGAAACAAACAAACCACCAAAAATTAACCAGGGCTCCTTTTCATAAAATAGGTTTACTGAATTTTAAGTTTTCTAAACCTGAAATTAGGACCACTCTTAGTTTTCTGTTTCCTGAAGGGAGTTCTCGACCTTTGATTCTGTTACCGTAGTAAATTCTCCCCAAAGCTAACCTGGTCGATAGCAGGTTTTGTTCAGTAAACTCAGAGTTTCTTCTGTCTCCGCCATTGTTCAAATGAATCACATTTCCTCATTTAATCACCTGAGTTCTGTCGTAGTTTTGTGCATAAAATAAAAAGGAAACAATTCACTAGGTCTATTAAAGCATTTTAAAAATGTTGAAATGGTCTGCAAGAGAGCACTTAATATAAACCTACTCATTAACTCCCATTAACTTTTCCTACGCCATCTCCCTCTCCTTTGCAGCTGTAGCACTGTTGGTCTCTTTTTTAAACACTTTTTCCATTTTGTTATTTTACTTTCTGCATCGAAACTCTAGTTCAAGTTGTGCAAAAAATGTGCTTTCTGTTGCCTATTGTCATGGTGCCCTTGTCCACTGATAACGGGTTTTCATACTTGTTAAGCATGTGCTCAACTCTGAGTTGACCTGCTCAGTAGATAAAAATTTTTTTAAAAACTCACAGCAGCTTCATTGAAACTGAAAACTCAGTTTCAAACCCTAGGCAGGTCAACTCAGGGTTGAGTACTTAAGTCGGAGTTTGTTAAACATGCTTTGTGAAATGGGCCTCAGCTCACCAGTGTTCATCACTAAGGCACTGTCATGGTGATTTTCAAACCTAAGAACTATGTATCATGTATTGATGAAAAGGATAAATAAAGCACAATGAAACGTCAACTTCATGACACATAAATAAGTATATAAATAGAATTTGGAAACAGTTAAGGATTGCATCAGAAATTTGATCGAAAGCAAACAACAGAACTGGCTTAGGAGAGCAAAAAAAAAACAGCTAAAATTAAGGGTCTGGAGTCTAAAATCCCTAAACTCAAGACCCCCAAAATATTGGAGATTTCTACGCTAATAAGGATGTGGCAAAACCAAAAACAGGAAATCCAGCACAAGGGAAGGAGGGAACAGAGAAATGG
>NW_015156575.1:0-1515 GCF_000732505.1 Cyprinodon variegatus
AAAAGGAACATAATAACAAAGGTGTTTATAATCAAGGACGAGAAATTTGAAATTCAGTGAGCATTTTAGGGGTTTTTTTTATGGTATGTTTGCTTAACGGGTAAAAAACATTCTGATAAGCTATTGCTGGATAATATACCTATATTCTGTCACTTTACATCCACCAAATAACATATTTTTTTCTGCTCCATACATCAACACAAAATAGCACATAATTGCATTGGAAACAATCAGGTCCATTGAGGGATGGCCTCTTGTCACTACTTTGGGCTTGACCCAGCTGGGTTTTGTGGGTTAACCCAACCACCCGACACTCACCGATCACCCCACTCTGATCATCCCCAAGAGCTCCAGGACCAGGGGACCGCCGAACCAGCCCCCATGCCCCGCAGGACGCATCCCACAGCCCCTCACTCCATTAAGTGATGGAACCGATTAAGGGAGCCCAGATAGATCGGTCTGATGGGGATGCACATGCTGTCTCAAAGTTAATATGATCCAACAAAAGATCTCTATACGGATCGATACTGAGTTTTTCCTTACTTTTCCAATTTATGAGGATAGTTTTCTCTGCGATACATAACACAGTGAAAGCCAGGAAAACTATTTTGTTTTCCAGAGACATTCCCTCAAAGTTACCCAGTAAGCAAACTGATGGGGAAGGTGAAATTTTACATCTCAGGCACTCTGATAAGTCCTTACATACCTGTACCCAGAACCTCTGAACCGCTGTGCATAACTATAACGGGGAAATATAATTATCAAGTTGATTACCTGTGTAGGTACTTTGGACAGATATTAAATTGTGCAAAACCAACCTTGAATAATCTTTTACCTGTATAGTGTAGTCTGTGAAGGATTTTTGTGTTGTATTAGTTGTAAATTGCGGTGTCCAGTCATGTTAAAAGTTCTTAGACATATCTGAACCCAGATGTTTTGTTCAAAGCTGACTGATAAATCCTCCTCCCATTTCATAATCGGAAGAGATATAGTATCATCTAGTTTAATCATTGTCCTGTACAGTATAATTTAGACAGTAGTTTTAGGGGGTTTAAATCCATCCATCCATTTTGACACGCTTAATCCTAAGTGGGGTCGTGAGGGGTGCTGGTGCTTATCTCCAGCTGTCCACGGGCGAGAGGAAGGGTAAACCCTAGACAGGTCATCAGTCCATCACAGAGCCATGGTATACCCATCCATATTCATTTTGTTGTCATAGGTTACACATGTTGGTAAAAAATGAGGGAGCACCGTCACCAAGTTAGCCTGGTTAAAATCCCCAGCAATAAATAATATGCCTGTATGTGCAGATTGAAGCTCAGAGATAGCATGATATAGAATCTTCATGGCCTCTTTTGTATTAGCACTGGGGGGCACATAAACAGCAAAGAAATGTCAGAGAATGAAAGAAGGCACACACAGTCAAAGTAAGAGAAGGATGGTACTCAAAAAAAGGCCAAGCTCCAACATCTATACACAAAGGTTTGGGTGGCAGCAGCCCAGGTAATATTCCTC
>NW_015156576.1:0-1515 GCF_000732505.1 Cyprinodon variegatus
TTTACCTGTGCAAAGAAAGAAACAACGAAAGAAAAATGTCTGAGGACTTCAGTGTTGAGGAAGAGCATGAGTTCTTTGCCGAGCTGAATGCTTACTTTCATCTGATTTGGTCTGCCGCGGTTTACGTAGACTCGTGAACGCGCAGGCGCGCGCTTTTAGGAAATCCTATACACTACTGTTTATTCCTTTAAATATCAGCGTCTGAACGTCCAATGGAGGAAAGAAGTGGACTCCAAACTTCCCACAATGCACCTTGAAAAGTAGTGATCATCCATGGGCACTAGATGAGCAGATGTATCCCAGAATGCTTTTAAAGAGCTCTCCTCGCAAAGCATGATGGGTATTAATGTATAACAAAAGTGTACCGATGACATCACTACATTCAAAGCTAGTCTGGAGCTGCATTAAAACAAAAAAATCACCATCAGATGGGCTAAAGTTAGCCCTGGCCGCTGCAGACGGGCTAACGTTAGCCCTGGCCGCCGCAGACGGGCTAAAGTTAGCCCTGGCCGCTGCAGACGGGCAAACGTTAGCCCTGGCTGCCGCAGACAGGCTAAAGTTAGCCCTGGCCGCCGCAGACGGGCTAACGTTAGCCCTGGCTGCCGCAGAAGGGCTAAAGTTAGCCCTGGCCGCTGCAGACGGGCTAAAGTTAGCCCTGGCCACTGCAGATGGGCTAATGTTAGCCCTGGCCGCTGCAGACGGGCAAACGTTAGCTCTGGCTGCCGCAGACGGGCTAATGTTAGTCCTGGCCGCCGCAGACGGGCTAATGTTAGCCCTGGCCGCTGCAGACAGGCTAACGTCAGCCCTGGCCGCTGCAGACGGCTAAAGTTAGCCCTGGCCGCTGCAGACGGGCTAATGTTAGCCCTGGCCGTTGCAGACTGGCTAATGTTAGCCCTGGCCGCCGCAGACGGGCTAAAGTTAGCCCAGGCTGAGCAGACGGGCTATTGTGAGCCCTGGCTGTCGCAGACAGGCTAAAGTTAGCCCTGGCCGCTGCAGACGGGCTAACGTTAGCTCTGGCTGAGCAGACGGGCTATCGTGAGCCCTGGCTGCCGCAGACGGGCCCACTGGAGGTTCCACAGAACAGAGCCGCCTTCCTAACAGCTCATTAAACTTTTAATTAACCTTTATTTGTGACACGGTGGAGGTGATCTGTCAGACCCAGAGTCAATACCCGTTTATCTCTTTAGTTTTTTACAAAAAATAGACTTTAAACTACCTCAACGGGCATGTTTACCTTTAGTCATGTACAAAAAGCTACTAAATTAGTCCGTTTTTGGTGTTTTTTTGAATCGCATGGTGCTCCCGTTCTCCCCGAGTCCAGACTATCCTGGGTTCTTGTTAAGAACAACCTTACTCTTGTTAAGAACAACCTTACTCTTGTTAAGAACAACCGTACTCGCGTTTTTATGAATAGAGAAACGAATAGAGAAATAGTTTCACTTCCCAAAATGAACACTTCTACACGTGTTCAGACGTCTGCATCCCCTCCAGGTTCCAAATAGCGCCCTCACATTG
>NW_015156577.1:0-1514 GCF_000732505.1 Cyprinodon variegatus
CAGCTGATATTTCTCTCCAGGATGGAGTCACAGCCAAACAGGAACAGACCAGATGAAGCTACTATGAGAAAAAGCAGAGAGAGCAGAACGTTTTTACTTTGCATTTTCTCAAATTTTGTCTGATGTTTCTGTCTAGTTGCCGTAGATCTAACCAAAGCAGATCACTGATCGATCTTGGTTGCACAGGAGAATCATATCAGTTTCCAAAGGCCTTACTAACAATAATGAATACAGACAAATTAACTGAATATTAGAAAAACCTTTCCAAACAATCACAGGAAAAACTAAATGAAAACCGTAAGAATCAAGGATCATAAAACCTTTATTCAATCTTTATATCTGAGAGGGAATGTAGGAGAGAATATTACGGTGGAAGGAATGGTAGGGATGTGAGGTTATGTTTAAAACATAAATGGAGCAGGTAATTGATAAAGAAGGCAAAGGAACACTAAAGGTAGAGAAAAAACGGTATGGAAATTAGAAAAAAATAAATTTGCAATGTATAAAGGATGAAACAGTTTGGAAAAAAAGAAGAAAATAAATAATGAGGAACTGGAGAAACATGGAATAAAATCAGAGGAGGAGGTGTTAGTTCAGAAAGAGACAGAAGCAAAGCAACTAAGTGATCTAGAGCTTTAGAATCCAGTCTGCACTTTTGTTTTCCTTTTGAGACATAAATAATGGATTGATGAGTTCTGATGAGAACATTAACGCCGGCTTAATGAGCAGGCTGACTGGATCCGATCTGTCAGAGTTACTCTGTAATTGGCCCATCCAATCATCATCATTCCAAACACAAAGATGAAGAAAGCTACGCTATTGATTCCAAATAAAGTCAGCAGCTTTGATATCTGCGGACGGACCTGGAAGAGAGTCAATAATTCCTCCTGCTTCTTCACCTGGTGTCATTTCAGCAGAGGGGTTTGTTTGCTCAGACACCAGGGGATTAAGACCTGTTGAAACCACTTTCCAAGAGAGGCTGAACACTGTTGGCTCAGGATTAAACTTTAATCTGCCCCACTTTGTGTTAATAATATTCTAACCCCTCTTTTTTTAATGAAATTCATTTTTTTTCTTTAATTCCCTAAAGCCAGACTGACTGGATGGTGGAGGAAGGGCCATGCATTTCTCATGGAGCAAAAAGGTTTCAATTGGGGTCCTTTGATAGCTCTTAATAATATCCCAATGGCTGATGGATAGAATCAAATAGAATGATAAGGCTTTGATTTATATTCTCCACATCAAACTGGCGTGTGAGCGTAGAACTGAAGGAGACGCTTCATCTTTGTATGTTGGTGATAAAAACTGTCCTTTCCTGATTCAGGAGCTTTTGATTAAAAATAATCCCAAAGATTTCATCTGGTTTCATCCTTATAGCCGAACAGTTTGCCTAAAATAATAAAAGATCAGATTAATCTCCTCACAGGATCCTTCCAGTTTATTCCATATTATCCATCCATCCATCCATCCATCCATCCATCCATCCATCCATCCATCCATCCATCCATCCATCC
>NW_015156578.1:0-1514 GCF_000732505.1 Cyprinodon variegatus
CGATGCAATCAACTGGTTTTCCTTAGATAGAAAACTTTGAATCAATTTGACTGTATGATCTGGTTGAACTGTAAAGTGCCTTGAGATGACATGTGATGTGAATTTGGCGCTATATAAATAAACTGATTTGAATTGAATTGAATTGAATAGTGCTCTGTATCAGCAGTGCTGTGTCTGTCTCCTTGCCAGCCTACAGATCAGCTTCACTGATTGGTAATGTGGCGCATCGAGCAGCAAAATTTACATTTTTCCAACTCCAGCATCTGCTGCTTCTGTAATTTTTAACATTTCAGCGAAGTTCACAGGGAAAACAGGGTGTTCAATTTGTCAATATTTTAGTAAAGGTCGTAAAATGTATGACTGTACGCAATGCTAGCTAAAACCCTGAAGAACAGTGTTGAATAATGTTTTATGCCATCGTTTCACCTCACTGCTGCAGAATGTTTCCCATACTGAAGTACTAGAAGAGGTTGAGGGCCCCTTTAGTGACAGTGACTCCAACCTTAGGTACACTAAGCAGCATTGTCACAGATCCTTCCTCCCAGCTGCTGTTAGACTTTAGAACCAACATTGCTCCCAAAAAACACAATACATTTTTACATATCTTCTGTTTTCAAGCAGTCTGCCTACTGTACATTTTGTCCATCTTTTACGCTCAGTTGCCCACTTCTCTAATGTTCTGAATATATATTTCTATAAAACATACCGTGCCCTTACTGCACATTCAGTTTTTATTTTCATATTTTTACCCTTGTGTGTATCTGCATGCTTCATCTTGCTGCTTAGATATCCAAATGTCTGCCTCAAAAGTCACAGTAAAGGTTATTTCTGTTCTATTCTATTCTATTCTATTCTGTTTACGTATTTAATATTTTCATTGTATCTGTAAAGTCCTTGGATGGTTAAAGAGAACATGAGTTGACTTCTAACAGGTAGTGGCAGCATCAAGCTGAAGGACAGGGAAGCAGGTCAGAGTTGATGGAAAGATGGATGGAGCTAAATCCTGGAAAATCCTGGAGGAAATCCTGTTACATTCTGCAGGTATCACTGAGATTGGGGTGAAGGGTCCAGCAGTACAACCACCCTGAATATTCAGCAAAAGATACAATGAATGGTTCAGAACAATGCAGATTCTGGGGTTCAATTCAGCTTATTTACATAGCACCAGTTCACAACACATGCCATCTTGGGGGAACTTTACAGAGAGAATAGAGTCTGATTTGTTAAAAGTTTCTGTCTGATTACATTGGGTCATTGACTTGCATAACCTGCTTTTCTTGGATGAGCTTCCGGCAACGATTTTTGCTTGCACTTTGTCATTGAGTCTTCAGCAATCCATCACACAGAGCATGCATCTAGCAACAGTGGAAAGTCCAGGTAACATGCAGCCAGTCAGACGAGCTCTGAGCCAGTTCCCACGTCAAATGGATGGATGGATGGATGGATGGATGGATGGATGGATGGATGGATGGATGGATGGATGGATGGATGGATGGATGGATGGATGGATGGAT
>NW_015156579.1:0-1513 GCF_000732505.1 Cyprinodon variegatus
GAAGACTCACTAATTGTTAAAAAGAAAGATTTTGTTCTTTTCATGGTGGAAGTGATCAATTGTAGTGCACAGATGACAAAAAAACCCGAAAGATTTAAATAATAGTGAAAGCTACAGAAAAAATATCTGGAAGTTCAAGATTTAAACTGGGAAATGGTTGAAAACATGATAGGAAAACCAGTAGGACCATCAGAAACTGGCAGAGTGACGATGACTTAAAGATAGTTTAAAATTATGAGGGCAAATGTGATTAAGTATTTATTATGTTGGGTTAAGTTAAACACTTTTTTGTTTCTGGGGTGAATTGTTTCCTGTTTCCTTGCTAAACTCCATATCAGTTTTGGCGGTAATGCACTTTTCACTAGTTTGCCAACCGCCATAACATCTCACAAGAATAAGAAGGTCCGTTCCCGCCCCTTTCTGTTTGCTACAGAGAGGTGTACTTGACGAGAGCACAAGTCCATAATCGCGTTCTGGTGAATTGAGAAACGGCCTTGGAATCCGACCAGACCTCGGCGCCACGCTATGAGGTAACGGTCCTTTGAGTCTGGCCTTCTGAGGATGCAGCCCATGAATTCGAACAGGGCCCAGGTCTGCAACCACAAACCTCTTCTTGTATTTTATGGCAATTGGCAAAAACTGTTGGTTCATTACCGCCACCAACTGAAATGGAGTGTGGATCGGGATTGAACTAATGCAATATCCTGCTACCATTACTACAAATGAAAACTAAGAACTAAATCCTCTTTATCAAATCAGTCTTTTTAAGATATCTCAATATTAAAGAACAACCCTCTGATTTAGAGTCCATGTCGAAAAAGTCTTTTATGTTTAAATATGATTTATTGGTTTCTAATCTATTGACCAGTTCCTTTTTCTGATCTACACGTTTAGTGCAAAACAATAAAACATGATCCACTGATTCTTATTGAAACTAAAAATCTAATTTCTCTGTAGCGTGTTTCCCTGATGTGACCAAAGTAGATTCTTGATCTGATTTTTTCCTCCTTTCTATTCCTTCCTGTTTTTCTTGTAATTCCAACTTTTCTTTGAATACTATTCCACCATCTTCCAGTTCTTTCTTCTTCCCATGAATTCTGCCATCTTGTTCTAACCTTTAGCTTAATTATTGACTTCATTTCACCTTTACTAAATGGTTCAATTATATCAATCTCACTGCTTTTAGTAGCATCTTTATCAGCATCTCATTCCATTTTATTCCCTTATGAGAAAGAATCCGTATAACGGAAACTATTAATCTCATTAATTCTGGACAACTGATGAATTTCTAATCAGATATCAGGTCTGATGCCTGAATGATTGAAAGAATATAACGATAAACTAGCATCAGGGCAAACTAAACTTCTGACTGGATGGATTTCTTCAATCCATTCTAACGCCAATATAATCACAAACATTCCTCCTCTGTGGACTAAAACTCCATCACTAATTCTTTACCTGATTTAAAATTAAATTCTGGATCTAAAATTAAACACCATTCCTATTATTGAAT
>NW_015156580.1:0-1513 GCF_000732505.1 Cyprinodon variegatus
AATTACAGACACTTTGGTTAAACAGTAACATGTTATGAATAAACCTTGAGAAAGAATCTGGTTTGTTATGGGAAGAAGCAATGTCTGGTCTACAAACACCATCCTGCAGAGAATGGTGTGGCCTTGAAGTTGAAACAGACTAAGTGAAAACTTTTGTAGTGAGTAAATAGGATAAATTAATATATAATAGAAGAGAAATCAAAATTTAGATTTACGTATTTATTGAAATATATATATATATATATATATATAGTATTTAAAATGTTTTTATTTAATTTCTGTCAGGATCAAAGCACTACCAAATATGCAAAATTGTGTTATGATGTAACATAGTGATATCTGGCAAGTTTTAGAGCAGCCATTAGTAACTTTCCTTGCTGAAGATTTGGGAACAGCAGGATTTTCCAGTCGGCAGCACCTAGAAGCGAATAGAATGCAGTTTATTAGGAATGTGGTAGAAACTGAAAGTACCTAAATATAAAATCAAATATTTTTTTCTTATATGGTTGACATTTTGTCATGGTTTGACCAATCTTGCCTCTTCAATTCAATTCAGTTATTTTTATAGCAGCAATTCACAACATTTCATCTCAAAGCACTTTAAAGTTCACCAGATCATCCAGTCAAATAGATTCAAAGTTTTCTATCTAAGGAAAACCAGCTGATTGCATCGACTCATTGACTCTTCAGCAATCCCTCACACTAAGCATGCTTGTAGTGACAGTGGAGAGGAAATACTCCCTTTCAACAGGAAGAAACCTCCAGCAGAACCAGAACCAGGCTCAGTGTGAGCACTATCTGCCGAGGCTGACTGGGGTTCAATACTGGGCTCTTTGGCCCAGTATGTCAAGTCAGTTGTTACAAATTTAGGGGTCAAGTAGATACTGGTCTTAAGCTGAAACAACGATTAGAGCCGTTGTAAAATCCAGCTTTTTCTACGTATGGCAGCTAGCAAAGTAAAACCTATTCTTCCCAGACAGAATTTTGAAACAGTAAGCCATGCAACAGCTGGATAAATGTAATGCACTTTATATTGGAGTCAATGATTTATATATTTCAGCTTCAGGGGGTTCCAAATACTGCTGTGGACAGGGGCTTAGGAAGGGCGATCAGCCTCTCACAACCACTTCCCCATCAGGAATGGCAAGGTTGGGAGAAAATCTTATGTTTGAAATTCAGTCAGCCATCATAAGTTGGTCTTCTTCTTTCACAGAAGCATGGCTGGGGTACGAGTGAAATGGAATTCTTCCTGTAAAATTGACAGATCGTAGTAGCCACATTTGTTCAGCCATGTCGTTGTCCAAATACATCGTTGCCTTTTCTTTTCAGGGCTTTCAGCACAAAATAGCACCAATTGCCAAGGCAGCGCGTTTCACTCTAGTGAGATTAATATTCCTCTTCTATTTATTCGCTCCCGCATAGATGAGTCTGAGTAGCGCCATCTCACTGCAGGGCTGAGTCCCAAATGTTTTTTATACGTACAATGTGAGCACCTGGATCACATCAGAGCGTT
>NW_015156581.1:0-1513 GCF_000732505.1 Cyprinodon variegatus
GTTTCAGTTTGATGTTATCAGTGTGATGCAGAGTCTGTGACATGATTTAAAGTTTTCTAAACAGTTCGGCAGTGTCATGATGTTCTAAGAGATCTGACCCACATGCAGAAAACCACTCAGAGAAACCAGAGTAAAAGTTTAACAGGTTTATTGAGGAGTTCAAATGGGTTGGATTCAGGATAACTCAGAGAGCTGGAAGTGAGAAGGGAAGTTCACAGAGGTTAGTTCAGGGTCCTTGGAAACTTTGAACGACATCTTGCAAAAACAGAGATAAACGGGACTCACGATTGCAGAGAAAGGTTTCTTATGTGAAGATTCTTGTGGAGATTGATCCCCTGCTCAGTGTGAAGCTCAAACAATCCTTCCAGGGGGAGAAGGCCAAACATCCAGTATGCAGGATGACTTCCTGCCGAAAGGCAAAAGACAAAAATCCCGTTAGACTCAGAGAAACAAAGACTCAGTTAGACTCAGCTAAACTCAGCATGGCTAGAGTACCCAAAACTGGCAAACACTCTGGCGTCGAGGTGACAGTCCACCGCTTAAGAAGTCCTCTGTAATGAGCCAACCACCCGCAGTTGTGTGGGAGGACCAACGGGAACAGGGCGCCACCTAGTGGTGGAGGGGGGAAAACACAACCCACACAGACTGGATTCCTAACAAGCAGTCTAATGGCGGTGGGGAAGAAGCTGTTACAGAACCTGCTGGTCCTGCATTGAATGCTGTGAAGCCTCTTCCCAGAGGGCAGCAGGGAGAACAGTCCATGGTGGGGGGGTGAGGGGTAATTGATGATGTCACGGGCTCGGGACACGCAGCGCTGGGATGAAATGTCTTTAATGGAGGGAAGAGGAGCCCCCATTATCCTCTCTGCTGTTCTCACACTGCGACCCGACGCTCTGATGCGATCTACATGCTAACACTGTATGTCTAAAAAACAGGTGGGACTCGCAGTGAGATGGCGCTACTCAGACTTGTCTATCGGGAAGCCAAACCAGTAGAAGAGGAATATGCAGCTCACTAGAGTGAAATGTGCTCTCTTGGCAATTTGGGAAATTTTGTGGCTGAAAGCCCTAAAAAAAAAAGGCAACGTCTTATTTGGACAAAGACGTGGCTGAGCAAACGTGGCTACTACGGTCTGTCCATGTTACAGAAAGAACTCAATTTCACTCGCACATCCGCCATGCTTCTGGGTTTTCATCTGAGAGGAAGAAGAAGACGAATCCTTGTTTGCCCACTGAGCGATTTGCCGACGACCACCTTACTGAAAATCAAACATGTTTGATTTTCTCCTGACCTTACGATTCCTGATGGGGAGGCGGTCGTTAGAGGCTGATCGCCCCTCGTTACCCCCTGTTCACTACACGATGCACCATCAGGCTGAAAGTCGGCCCGATCAAAAAATTCTCACACAACTGGAGAATCGGTAACCTGACTCCGCCAGATGGATTTGCTCCGCATATCCATCTGGAAACTTTCCGTTGAAGTAATTTTGGGAAGGGGCGAAAATACTGGTTAG
>NW_015156582.1:0-1512 GCF_000732505.1 Cyprinodon variegatus
TCCATGGGGGGGAGGCATGGGGGGAACACTGCCTAAGAAATTCCACGTCAATTTCTGACAATTTACGGGAGTTTTCGTCGAAGCCTGCAAATTGCCGTAAACTGCCGCTAACCTGAAGTTCCACGACAATCTACAGTGCCGTATATTGACGAAAATCCCACTTTTCATGCAGTGAAAGGGTGAGAAAGGAGCAAGAAGAATTGAATTAAGAATGCAGGAAAAGCAGCGCGTCTGACGTCAGCAAGGCCTCAGAGACGGTTCTGAAACTGAAATATTTGACTTCAGCCGGATGTCGGAGGATTAACAGAGCAGTGGACTGATGCCAAATTTACAGTGAAGCAGGTAGACCTTATCTCGGTGGTCAGAAACCCGCAGCTACAGAGCTGCATCTGGCTCTTTACCACCCTGCAGCTCACTGGAGCTTTTTCAAAGCAAAGGCAAATGGAAAAAAAGATGGATTTTTGTTTTTGTCTGGCTTATTTTCGTTCACATAGCCTAATTGTATCAAAAGGCTGCTGATGCAGGCTGCATTTTATTGCACTGATCCCCCGATAAGGAGGGGAAAAAGAGGATTGCACTTTTCCCGTGGTCTGAAGAGAACTGCATCATATTTCCATGTGGATTTTGAAATTACAGGAGTCCTACATTGAAAAAAATAATGCAACCGCTTTTGGCATTTACTTAATCATATTTAGTTACTTTAACACAATTGTTTTATGTCCTACCGTGCTAGCATGAAGCAATTGTGTTAAAATAACAAAATATGTAAATGCCAAAAACAGTTGCATTATTTCTTTCAGTGTATTTCTTTTAGTCTGCATATTTCCTATATTAAGTCCTCAAAATACAGATTAGACCAAAAATCTGATGAATTTCATGGAGATTAAACTTTAAGTACCAAGTATCATGCAGCAGATTAGTCAAATGGTGTCGTTTTCTCTAGGATGTGCAGCAGGGAAAATAAATATTTAATCATGAATGCTTTTTATGTATTTAAGCCTAATTAGTTTTTTTTGATAGTGGGCTAATATGGAGCCTAGGGAGGAATTCAAATGAAGAAACTCGTTGCTTTCCTTCATCCACCTGCGTCACGGCCAATCAGCTTTGAACCACAAATCCACCAAAGCCAATCACATCCAAAGCTCATCTTAAAAGGCCTCTGCTACGCACCTGTCTGCTCCTGTGGGCAGGCGGTGGATGCGCTGTGAATTCATTCAGATGACCCCGTTTCAAACCACCTCCAGCCCCTCCTGCACCATCGTAGCTAAAGCTTCATCAGAGCGTCATTCCTCCTGGACTCTTACTGCGTTCCCTGTCCCATCTTAACTTTTCCAACAGAAGACCGCCATGTTGAGCCTGGTTCTGCCAGAGGTTTCTTCCCAAAGGAGAGTTTTTCCTCTCCACTATCACTCCATGCTTGCTCATCATGGACAGGTTCTCTCAACCTGTGTTATCCAAACTGGACTTCCATCTTCCAGGTCCCTGAGTGAAGCTCTAGTATCAGCTCACGCA
>NW_015156583.1:0-1512 GCF_000732505.1 Cyprinodon variegatus
CTACCCAGATGCACCACAGAGCGCCACAGGAAATCATTCCTACCTGTGGTCATCAACCTATATAACGCCTCCCTCAAGTGATTCAGCCCCCCCCCCCTTTGGATTTAGTTTTTACATATACATAGATATACGTACAGATATATATACAGAAGAGCTATATGTGTATATATATATTATCTCTTTTTATTCTTATTTTTTATCTTTTTTTTATTGTATAGTTGGATGTGTGTATATATCATGTAAAACTGTAACTAGAGCGTGTAACAAAAGTAATTTCCCTCTGGGATTATTAAAGTATTTCTGATTCTGATTCTGGTGTATAACTTAGCTGTGTTAATTACATTTGATATTAGGCCCATCATTACACAATGAAGGTGCAAAACACTTCATGGTATCACCATGATAACAAACTTCCATCCCGCTCCGTCATGCCTAATATGGAGAATGCATCCCTACTGCAAACAACAGGTACTCTACACATTTTGACTCACCTATACATCTTTGTTTTATGTGATATCTAGATTTTTTTTTTGTATGGTTTTGAAAGGTGTAGCAATGTATGCTGATTAGTTCAATCAGAAAAACTCACACAAAGAGAAAAGACAATTAGGAGAAATTCGTTGATACAATTAATTTGTCTTTGGCGCTCAGACCTCAGCAGGAAACATAGCGCTTAATTTTGATAGATAGGCTTGAACAGGAGCAAAGAATAGGGCTTTTTCCCCCCAGTCCTGAAAATGGTGGTGGAGTGGAGATATATTAAGTTGGTCAGTCTGTAGACTGCTGGTTAGCAAGAAAGTATGTTGAGCTTTATGGGGATATCCAGTCCTGTCCATGATGAGCAAGCATGAAGCAACAGTGGAGAGAAAAAACTCCCCGCTGGGAAGAAACCTCTGGCAGAACCAGGCTCAACATGGCGGTCTTCTGCTGGACCGGTTGAGATTAGACAGGGAACACAGTAAGACTCTGGGAGGAATGACACTCTGATGAAGCTTTAGCTACAAAGGTGGAGGAGGGGCTGGAGGTGGGTAGAAACGGTGTCATCTGAATGAAGCCACACAGGGCATCCACCGCCTGCGCACAGGAGCACACAAGTGGATCGGAGGCCTTTTAAGATGAACTTTGGATGCCGATTTCCTTTCGTGGAGGTGTGGTTCAAAGTTGATTGGCTGTGTCGCAGGTGGATGTAGGAGAGCAATGAGTTTCTTCAGTTGAACTCCCGCCTAGGCTCCATTCCACATATTAAAGTCAGACCTCAGAAATGTACAAGCAAGTCAGGCACAAAAAGGTCAGCTGAATAGCATATAAAACCAACAATTTTAAAAAGACTGAGCAATATAATACAGAATTTATTTGGCTAATATTTAATAGAGAAATCACAGACTTCTTCAAATACACAATCTGCTCAGCAAATGCCACAAGGTAAAAGGCATGTTGTCTTTACGGCATTCCAGTCCATATAATTCTCACAGAAGACCTTTTAAGAAAAAGTCAGCTCAGAATGTGTTAAAA
>NW_015156584.1:0-1512 GCF_000732505.1 Cyprinodon variegatus
CTGTCCTCCCGTGCTGTTGTCCATGTTCCTCGTCTCTCCCTGGCTCCTCGTGTTTGGTTTCCCCAGATGTCTCCATAGTTCTGGTTTGCTTTGATTATTAGTTGGATTTTTGCATTCCTGCCTTTGTTACTGTTTTTGCCCCCATTAAACTCCCAAGAAATCTCCTCAGCCTCTCTGCCTCTGCATTTGGGTCCTCCAAACCCTGACAATACTATACTAAGTTATCACACCAGTATATTTATATGAATGCCAACAACGAAAAACACTGTAAAAACACTTTATAAAAACAAAAAATAATTTCAGCTGCTTTTTGTATATACCGTAAATCTTGCCCTTCTGAGGCTTTGTGAAGGCAAATCTGTGTTTAGCATGGTCCAATATGGTGTCACAAACCTAAAACAAAATGTATCAGTTTAAAAATGGAGAAGCTATTAGTCAGCTTTATTTTTTTCAAATATATAAAAACTATTTATTTTATGAGAATGTGTTTAAGAGATTCTATGCAAATTGACAAACACCCAGAAAAAGTACACTATATTTTATTTTGCATGTGAGTCCCAGATCGTTCATGCTTCTTTGCCTTTTCTAAAAAGTGCTTTAAATGAGTCCCTCCTGTCTTTATCCATGTTGGGTCAGATCCTGTAGGAGGCAGGCAGTCAAGGCAGCAGAATAAAACATTAGCCTCACTGCATGCAGTTAGCCAAGCCAATTTTGATGTTCGGCCAATCAGGTGTAAACGATTTCACCCGCAATAAAACTGTGACAACAGTTCCTGTCACCTCAGGGCGTAGCTTTGGTTTTCCCAGAGCACTCCGATGCTTCTGTATTGCAGAGGTTCTACTGCACATGTACAACTTTTAACGAGACTCAATGGGCAAAGATTTTTGCTCCCTAGGGCTGAAATACATCATGACAAAAATGTTTTTCTTAGTTTTTAACAGCACTAGTAGCTCATTTTTTCAACAGTAGGCTGACAGGAAAGGGGGTATGAGAGAGGGGGAGAGACATGTGGGAAAGGATTACAGGCCGGATTCGAACCCGGGTCGCCCACGTCGAGGACCAAGGCCTCTGTCAATGGGACGTGCACACTAATCACTGCATCACCTGCACACCCAAAATGAAACAGCTTTACTCGTCATTAAATATAAAATATTTATCTCGCACATCTAAAAAATATTAATATTATAATTTTTTAATATTTTCATTTCAAAATTCAATTTTAATTTGTTTTTTCATGTCTCAATCAAGGTCATTGGGTGGGTGGGGCTGCACCCTAGCGACCACTATTTGCCAACCGCCACTGATATGTGTCTTTAGTTATACTGGTCAACCAGTCAACCATTACAGGAGGCAGGACTTTACGATGCGGCAGAATTACCCATGATGCAGCAGTGCTTTTCTGCTAGCCGTCTTCCCGTATTCGTAGACCCCCATAAATTTCCTGTAGTACTGTATTATGAAATTATATAAAACAAACAGAACTGTTGTTTGCATCACAAGTCAAAATCTGAT
>NW_015156585.1:0-1512 GCF_000732505.1 Cyprinodon variegatus
GATATCAAAAAAGTACTCCAGAGTGTTGTTCAGCATGGGGGTGAGTAGAAAATGAAGGCTAATCATGTTTTGGGTGTACTATTCCTTTAAGGCAGGAAGGATTTCATGTAGTTCTCTGTCTTGCAGTGGATCTGGGGCCTCTAACTGAATACAATGATGCGCCGAATGCTCTAGGATTTCTGGAATTTTCTTTACTTTCTGAACAATTCTTTCTTTCCTGTTTCAACTGAACCAATTTTGAATGATTTTTAATCTCCGATTCCATTTTTCCATGTTACACTGACTGCACTGTGAATAGAGACTCTGACTACGCAGGGTGAGCAGATCCTGATCTGTGCAGATTTTCTTTACTCCTGTCTCTGTGCTTAATGAATGTAAACAATTTCCCCAATTTTACTTGGACAGATTAAGTTGCTCAGCTGAAAAAGATATCCTCACTGTGTGACCATGGAAATGATCATAACACTTGAATTAAATGATTATACATCCAGAAAGAGTTGCAATTTAATAAGAAGTGAATATTTACAAATTCATTGCATCATCATCTCTAAAGGAGAGGTTCCCAAAATGTATGCCTGATTCCGGAAATAATAACAGACTCGCAATCCCTGAAAAATTCAAATTATTGCTTCACACTATATGTATTTATACATATAAAACTTAGTAATAAAATTTTACTATATTTACTGATTTGATTAATCAATGAAATGTATTCGTTATAATTGTATTGGGACATTTCATTGTTTAGTTGTTTATTTTGAAATTTAACAGAATGTTTATTACCTGAATCACGTATTAGATAAATAAATAAACACACAAATTATTATTTCATGATACACCAATTTATTTTATAGCACATTAATATTTATGTATTTTGATGCTTTATTTACCTCAGGGGTCATATTATGTTTATAAAAATCATCCTGGGATCCATCACTTGGTGACGCCCCCCAGGGTGTGTCGACCCCCACTTTGGGAGTGTTGCCCTGTGAATAAGCCTAAACCTAACCATTACCAGTGCAGACCCACCCTAAACTAGCAGTGTATCTAGTTTAGAACAGAACATGTTGATCAGAACCAGCTGGAAACGATCCGTTATTACCTCTAATGACTTTCATAGTTTCCTTTAAAGTGACTTTATTCTTTAAAATGTCGCACTCCTTGTGCTAAACAATGCTTTCATGTCTTCAGTGCATCCTGCGTTGGTGATAAAATTGCGATTTTATTTCGATTTCTCTTCGCACTAACCCAAAGCTTGTAGATGTTTCTTTGCAGGCTTTTAGTTTTTGAAAGCCTACTTGAAAGGAGCCCATTGTTGCATGATTTTAATGTAACGTTTGTGTAAAAAAAGTACTTACTTCTATTCAATGCAATTCAGTTTATTTCTATATGGCCAATTCACAACACATATTATCTCAAGGCACTTTCCAGTTCACCAGATCATCCAGTCAGATTGATTCAAAGTTTTCTATGTAAGGAAAACCAGCTGATTGCATCGACTCATTGACTCTT
>NW_015156586.1:0-1512 GCF_000732505.1 Cyprinodon variegatus
TCATGAGAATAATCATAAATAAATCAAACCATGTGTCACTCAGTAAAACAATATAAAGATAAAATCATATTTACAATAATTAATATGAAATGTAAATAACTATATATACATATATCAATATCAATGAATTATATCAATAAACTGTCTGCATCATCATGGATACATTTACAGTCTTTATGTCAAATTTTTAAATTCTATGTAAGATGTAATTATTGTAACAATGTCATCAATACATGTATATTACATGTATATCATCAGCATGGGCGGTTCTAGAGCAGGGCCAATGGGGGCCAACAGTAGATCATGTTATGGCCCCTCTTATGGCCCCTGAACTGAAGACATAAAACTAAGAGAAATTCTACTGATGATCTGCGCTGGAACAGACATGGTTACTGATTGATCCTTTGGATCTATTTCATTTTTTTTATTCACAAATTCTGTTTTACTAATTATTCAAAAACAATAAGGTGAAAGCTTCAGTGGTGCTGAGATAGGATCCCAGTTTTCATCTGTTAAATGTTTTTTTCAAAACAAATTTAAAAAATCTTTTATTTTTTACAGCTGAATTTATCAGTTTTTATTTTGTTCTAATTCAGATTTCATAGAAGATGCTAATTTTAAATTAAGTGAAAAATATGTAAAATTCCTAAATTATGAATGTATATTGACCTAATAAGAAACAGAATTATTATTAAACCTAATTGAATAGAAATGTCCATTCATGCAGCTCTATCGATATATTTTAATCCTTTGCCATGTTTTTTATTTCATGCTTTTCTGGCCCCCCATGAAAACATGCTGGCCCCCTCATGGCCCCCTTCTGGCCCCCTGGCACATTTGGTCTAGATCCGCCACTGATCATCAGTTTAGGCTCATCTGTATTATTCTGCTTTATTAACACATTAATGTTATTGTGATTTATTTGTATAATATGTTATATTACCTGATTTATAGACTTCATTGACTTCATAATGACTCAGCGATGTGATTGGCTGATTGTTTTATTCTAAGTTAAAGTTAATCTACTGATGCTATGAAACAGCCAGTCTGTGTCAAACTGATGAATTTATCTTTATTTAAAAAGTCTTAAGTCCCTGAAAATGAGAACATCATGGTTGTTCGATGCTGTGGCGCACATAAACTTTACATTATGACCGGTCTGACTAGGGAGTACCAATATGGCGGCCGGTGGGTTCGCTTCAGCCCCTTACTACCAACAGGCAATCAGCAATCCAGGGAATAAATAGAGATCAGTGGGTGAGAGGAGTGCTGACAGGGCGGCCATCTTGGGTCAGACCAAGCTGCGATCAGATAGATTGAGGCAAAGGGTTCTTTATGTTTTCTATTAATCTGAATCTGATGAACTTTCCACAGATTTCCAGATTAATTAGCTCAACGTTTCTGGGGCTACATGAGACCGAAGGACTGAGAAATAATTTTCTAATTTATTACATCATTCTGATTTTCTGTTGACAGCAAACTTCCAGAGCTGCCTCTCAGGATGCCTGACTT
>NW_015156587.1:0-1511 GCF_000732505.1 Cyprinodon variegatus
CAAACATGGAGAAGGGTACGGCACTTTTACACGGCCGTTTTCATTTTAAAGTTCTTTCAGACGGCGCAGTCGACAGAAGAAAAGTTATTTGTAATCACTGCAAAGTTGAATTGTCTTATCACCGGAGTAGTTTGGATCTAAAATATCACCTAAATGCGAAACACACAGTTGATACCAGCAAATCATTTAACGAAGCAGACTACGTTAGATGCAGCGTGTGGGAGAAGTATAGATAAACAAAGGCAAGAGAAGCTAAAAAATGCCATAGCGAAGTGGATCGCTGCAGACTGCAGGACGATTAGTATATTTAGACTATTTCCCTGCACAGTAAATCCCAGCAGTGAACTTTTTTTTTGTGCTTCATGTCAGGTTTATTCAATGCTGATTATAAAGTTATTGTATGTACATATGGAACTTTAAAGAAATGATATGCTTAATTCTGTTTACTGCAAACTGTCATGCAACGGTGGTAGAAAACTGCTGATGTTTGTGCAAGGATAATCACAGTTATCAGGAGACCACTCTGTTCTGTGATCCAATCAGAAGGAGCATTTTGTCCTATGACCTGATCAATTGCCTTGTCAGAAGAACACTCTATTCTGTAACCCACCCCATGTGTTATGATCTGCTAATAAAAAGGCTTCTGCTGAGGAAGCCCGTCAGAGAGTAGATGTAGCTGAACGTGGCTCTCTCCCTCTGCAGAGGTCAAAAATCCTTATCCTGTGCAGACTCAATTTCTCTTTTATGAACCTACATTTTTGAACGTACCGGTAACACTTCACCTCACTCTAACAGGGACCTTTGGTACTAGACTGGTTAGTTTGCTCCCTGATTTAAAAAAACATAAAAAGTTTCTGCTGTTACCTCAGAAATGTCCTGTTTTAATGTCATGATTGTGACTCAGGATTTTGTGGGCAGTTTTTATTTAACTGCTACTGTAAACAAAATGCTGATGTTAAGTGTTTGCAGACCAAATGTTATGGCACTTCCTTAATATGACAGAACATTTAAAATAAAATTGGGCTATACACTACTTTTGAATTCATTATTGGTTTTTTTTGGCGAATAAAAATGTGATTAATCACAATTAATCAGGGAAATCATGAGATTAATCGCGATTAAAACTTTTAATCGTTGACCAGCCCTAATATATATATTAAAATACATATTTTAAAGCATCTGCTATCATTTTAATGATATTAATAATAGTTTGTAGAGGTCAAAGGTCAGTGAACATCTGGTCATGCTGAAACTGTGAATTTCATATAAATTATAAGTTGCTAACCTAGGTTAGAATGGGGGGGGCTGGTAGCAACATTTCTTTATACCTTTAAAATGATGGCAGTACAAACGAAATTTTTTGCTGCACGAACGTTTCGCACCAATTTTATCTAATTGAAGAAGGTGGGGGGGGGAAACCTATCTGAAATGCAGAGCGTTGAACTCGCAGCCCTGCTGGAGGAAATCGGTCTGAACGCACCTTTAGCTTCATTCATCATTCAACAAACTCA
>NW_015156588.1:0-1511 GCF_000732505.1 Cyprinodon variegatus
GTTTGCGTGTCTAGCTGCAAACTAGATGCAAACTACAGTACATGTGTGTGGCTGAAAAGTAAACCTGCATATCACCTTGTAACCCAGTCCCGTAGTAAGACATTAGTGGGTATGTTTTTGATCCACAGGGACAGTAAAGGGAGGGAAAAGCTGTTAAAGGCTGTGAAAGAATTGAAACCACAACTGAGACTGCAGAACAATGACCCTAGACATAAACAAAACCTATCCATCTGGCTATTTTGTAAAAACTTCAGTCTCTATATGTGCAAAGCTGGTAGAGACCTAACTTAAAAGACTTATGGCTCTATTTGCCGTGAAAAGCAGCTTTATAAAGGACTGATTGGGTGTAGACTCTGGTGATCTAAATACAAACACATAATTTTTAGTTGTAAGAAATGTTAGAAATGACGTGTAATTTTCTTTCCTCTGAAAAATATAAAACATTAAAAAGCTCAGAATATGATATCAAATAATTCAGTACATGTAGGTATTTATGCATGGATTCTGTTGTTAGTCCAATTTTGCAATTAGAGTAAATGACTAAAATGAAACATTAAAGCATTAGGTATAGCACAGTTTTGTGTTAGACATACAGTCAGAATTTAACCCTAAACTGATTTTTAACTGGTTAGATGTACTTTAAGAAATGAAGCATATGAGTGAATCTACTAATACAATATCGCTGTGGTTGCAGTTATCAAATTCACACTGGTCTCCAGCATTCAGTCATCCGACCTCGCCAGCCGCTCTGTTTACCTGCAGACATTCCCACTCTACCTGAACGTCTGGCTGGGGCTGGATACGCCACACACATGGTTGGGAAATGGCACCTGGGATTCTCTAGGCCAGACTGCCTGCCCACACAACGTGGATTTCAAAGTTTCCTTGGAACCCTGACAGGCAGTGGAGACCACTTCTCCTATCAGAGCTGCGATGGGGCTGAAGCTTGTGGATTTGACTTGCATGACGGGAACAGGCCTGCCTGGGAGATGAGAGGCAACTACTCTACCCTGCTTTACATTGAGAGGTGAGGAATAAATTATTTCATCCATTAAGATGAATTAAAGCAATAACTTTTGCTTGCAAATCTATACATATCTCTCAAACTTCTATTTCTTAACTTTTAGTTTTAAAACCACATCTTTGAAAATGTTTTTTGATGTCACTGAATAACAGGAGTCACAAAGTTTAGAAACATTTTTATGTGGAACAAAAACTTTTACATCTTTTTTTATGGCAAAGGGTGACCAGCTTCCTCCCCTTGTAGAGGGATAGCATGTTAGTCCTATCACTATGTTTCAGATAGGTGACAGTGTGTTAAGGTTGACATGTTGGTTAGTTTTCATTTAGGGATACTGGGGTAAACGGGATTGAGTACCAAAGTATGAATTTCTATTTCTTTATTAGAATAGATTAGAGCTTGTATTTGTAACACAGCAAAATTAAACACACACACACACACACACACACATATATATATATATATATATATATATATATATATATATATA
>NW_015156589.1:0-1510 GCF_000732505.1 Cyprinodon variegatus
GATAGATAGATAGATAGATAGATAGATAGATAGATAGATAGATAGATAGATAGATAGATAGATAGATAGATAGATAGATAGATAGATAGTGTTAATAACAAGGAGCATGCAAAGCCAGTTAAGCTGCAGTGAGTGCAGTTTTGTTTTCTGCAGAGTTTGTGCAGTATTAGTTTTGCTGTTTCATTTTTCTCTCTTACAGTTCCCTCTGAATCTTTACTTTTCCACAGGGAAAAGGATCCCAATAACGCAGCAGTGGGAAACAGAATTATATCCAAAAAGATATAAGATCTAGAGAAAAAAAGAACACAGTATGATGACAAATGTCAGTGTTAGCAGTGAGATGCGGCAGCATTTATCAGTGAGAGCTGCCACCTCTGAATAGTCTTGTTTGATGAGCGGCGCTTTGTTCAACAATCAATCCCTCGCTGCGCTCCTCAGCTGTCCCGTCGTCACAAAGAGCCGTGCGTGTCCTCACATGCAACTCCGCAAATTTTCTTAAAGCATAATTTGTCGGAACCCAAGCCGTCAGTAGAAGGCTGTTTCCAGAATAAAGACAGTCACTAAAAAGTGAAGGCTGAAACAAAAGGCAGCGACATGTTTTGGTATTAATAGCCGGCCTGTCTTTCAGGGGGCAGAGAGTGAAGACAAGGAAGCCCCCATTCAAGTAGTAATCGCTCACAGTTAATCATTGTTGCCTGCGTGTCATGAGACGGGGCAAATTTGGCTTCAGGGGGAAATTAGAATGTGATTGTACATCTGCGGTCGTCACAAAAGTCATGCATCAAATTAAAGATCAGAGGAAGTAGTGTAGGGATTTTACTGCTCCAAATCCATTAATTTCTATAGTTTGACACAGAATCCAATACACTTGGGTGGAGCATCTGAAGAGCTTTGGTTTAAAGGGGAATACCACTTGATTCCTAAAGTGCCGCATCGTTGGCAGCTTTGCTTGCTCCCTAATTGATTTCAGAGCAGAAGCTGGCAGCAGATGAGGGGTAAAATAGGAATTGGATGATGGAGGCCGTGAAAGCCTGGTGTGGAAATGAAAATGGAGGGGATGCTGTTTTCTACAGGGACGTCACTTCTGTGGAACAGAAATGATATTGGAGATAGTTCCTGAGGTCCCGCTAGCATTTTGACTGTCGTAACTCTGTCAGGGCTACGAATCAGCCTCATTACTGCACATCTCACTCTGCCAGAACTCACGATAAGACTCAAAGTTCCTTAGTTCCTCCAGTAAGACTCACCTCTCACCAGCAGGGGGCGCTCCACTTTAGTCACACCTCCCATCCCACACTCACATTAAGACCTACTTTGGTCTCAGCAAACCTTAACATCATTAAAAAACCTTTTTATTTCAGGTAATAAACCAATCATTTATTGTTAAGATTCAATACAAGTAAGATGATTATTACCCGGTGGGTAAAGAATTCCAAAGAGTAGCACTACTCCAGTTCAAGAAATGAAGAGTAAAAAGTAGACATCCAAGGCCTGAATGTGGTTGTGACGT
>NW_015156590.1:0-1510 GCF_000732505.1 Cyprinodon variegatus
AGTACTTTTGCCATCTCTGGTTACCCTTTGGAGTGTATCCATATATTTGAAATCTGTATGTAAAATCATCATTTGGTGGGATAAAAAAAAAAAAATCTCAGAAAATATAAATTTATATAACCAATTTTCAAAATTTGAAAGTTCTGTGTTGTATAAATGTGCATCCTTCAAAAGAAAACATTTTTGATGAATTTTTAAAAGTGCAAAGCTATCGACATCTAGCCACCACCGGTGTTGTAAACGTTCCAGCAACACTAAAGATATTTTGAATTTAGGATTAGCAACGGTTCTTAAAAAAGCAGGGTTGCATTTATTTGCCTTTTTCAGCATTAAAGCCATTTCTTTTCACTTTAAACTAAAATATTTGGGAACGGAAACCTCAAAGGAAATAAACTAAGACATATGACCTAAATCTGTAGATTAAACACAGTTTTAGATAAACTACTTCAGCTATTTCTTAACAACTACAAAGATGAAAAAATATTGTTTTGTCATGCTATTAATCCACCTTGAATTTTCAGCCTCTCCTACATTTAGAAAATCAGATGGTCAAAAAATGTCTTCTTTCTTTTGAAGGAGAATATTATAGATCCTGCCAATAGCTCAGGAAAAAAACATTTGGTGTGTTTGCTTACTGAGTAACAATCAAAGGTTTGTAATTCACAGCATGTAGGGGGATGTAATGTCAGAGGAGGGTTGTTCTATAGAGAGATTCTTGCTGCTCAGTGATATATAAGACTTGGTTTTTCATTAGTGCCAGCTGCCACTTAAACAGATGACTCATTTAAGTCCAGCTGTCTACTTTATGAGACATATAATGATTTCATACTTTAGTATTTACAATTATCGAGCTGCAGTTTTTCATGCGTGAAGTTCCAGACTGTCTGACTCAATTTAAAACAATGCATGTGCTGCATCTTCCTGCCCTGACCACACAATCTGAAAGAGTGCTAGTCATGACAAAATGCATTTGGATATTAGATTGTTCTGAGGTGGGGTTCATGGTTACACTGAAGCAAATGTACAAAAACAAGCAAAGGTAAAAAGATGTACTCCAACTGAACAGATGGGGAATTATTCTTAGCTTTAGTTCACTGCTGTAGATCAATATTGATCTCACAGCCCATCATAACTGGTACCATTCCTCTTACTATGGAGAGCCGTGTAGCAGATTTGCTCTGTCATTTTATGTTTGGACATTCAGTCATAAAAATAAAATAAATTGCTCTAAAAACATTCAGTTCGGGTTATTTTGTTTCTGAATCCATTTTATTTATAAAGAACATAAAAAAGCTCTACAACACTATAACAGATCAGGGTAGGACATAAATAATAAAAAATAGAAATAAAAATGATGCAAGCCAAACAGAGAGATCAGAATTACTGAAATGCAAAAAAAAAAAAACTGGCCAACCCACGATGGATGGATGGATGGATGGATGGATGGATGGATGGATGGATGGATGGATGGATGGATGGATGGATGGATGGATGGATGGATGGATGGATG
>NW_015156591.1:0-1510 GCF_000732505.1 Cyprinodon variegatus
GCCATTTAAGGCTCTATATGTGTGAGGAGGACGATTTAAATTCTATTCTGGATTTAGAAGCTAGATATGATCTCTGTTTTTAATTTTCTTCAGAACTTTGGCTGAGAAGAGCAGGAAAATGGTAAATAAGACACACCTCTGCTGTAACCTTGGTCCTAAAAATATAATATAATATAATAGTATTAATAGCGTTTGATTTCAAAATCTAAAACACAGAGAAAGACAAATGAAACAACAAAGGCCGACTGGGCTCACCCCCCCTGTAAGCAAGCCCTTTCTCTGCTGCTGCGGGGGGACGGGCCCAATCTTAACCCATCAGTTTTTCACACACCGTAACTGCTTTCACATCTGCATCACCTTTATTATCAAGTGATGATGCGAATTCTTTGCATAGATCATTTTATAAATAGCATTTTATTAGTCTGTGTAGGATATAGATTTTATATAGGCCTGATGTGCTGCAGTATTCAGGCATAATGACAATCTCTACAGTCACTAGTTTGTCATCTCTGTGCTGCTGTAGAGCAAAGATGTCTGCCTCCATGAATGAGCTACCTGCTCCTATGTCATTATAAAAATAAATCTCTATGACGATTGATTCCTGCATGATAAATGAGGAAATAAATAGTTTTCTTGAACTTAAACATGTGTGTCCATATTGAGGAGCTTCCCATTAAAGCATAAAGGTTTTGGAGATGGAGCCAATTGCTAATTTAAGAAAATGGCGCCAATTTGACATCCCTGGTGCAAATGTTCCTTTAGTTTTTATAGAAACAATAATATTTCATCCCATCGTCCCAATTTTACTTTTTTTAGACGGCTTGAATTTGATGGGAATGCTGTAACCTTTAGTTAAAAGAGTACTTTGAGAACACAATGAAAGTACGCAAGTGCCTCTCTGGCACCTTCTGCTGTTTTTAGCTGCTTTTGATAGTGAAATACTTATGATAGTTTCAAATCAAAAACTATTCCTGTTGCTGTTTGGCTACGACTCCATCCTGGAGAGAAATATCAGCTGTGCTGCTGCCATCAACTCCTTTGTTTATAGATGTTGGAGATCTGCCTGTTTTTCAGTGTAGTCCTGTTTCTCTGACTGTTACTGTCTGGATGTGCTCTCTTCATCCTCTGACATAGGAGCTGGCTCAGAGCTCATCTGCCTGTGTTTCTCCTGGACAGGGCCGCCTTTTACAGCTGCTTTTAGTATCTCTGCTTCCGTCTCCTTGAAAGCCAGTCGGCCTTAGCAGATGGCCGCTCACTGCGTCCTGTTCTGCTGGAGGTTTCTTCCTGGTTAAAAGGGGTTTTGTCTCTCCACTGTCGCTACAAGCATGCTTGGTGTGAGGGATTGCCTTCGAGTCAATGAGTCGATGTAATCAACTGGTTTTCTTTAAAACTTTAAATCAATTTGACTGGATGATATTCTAATATTGTTTAAGACAGTACTCAGTAAATCACAGTCCAGTATACAGGCCTGAGCTGTTTTATTTACACATAAATCCTTGGTTTTAATTAC
>NW_015156592.1:0-1510 GCF_000732505.1 Cyprinodon variegatus
TGGGCTGAATTTGACCAAATGAATGAGAGGATTCCCTCTCTGATGCACCTGTCACACCTTGACGATTTAGACCAGCCTGATGTACGGAAATTCAGGCAAAAACGCTGGCATACGTTGGATAAGTTATGGGTACATTTTGTATAAGTTATGAGCACGCTGGCACACATCAACATACGGCGAATAAGTTGATACTTAAAATTTCCTGATGTCTGCCAGCGTATGCTCATACATGGGAAATAACTTATAGTTAAGTTATCTGATTGTTGACATACGTTAAGTGTTAGCTACTCATTAGTGGTGGAGTCCAGCTTATCCTGAACCTATGACTAGCTTCTCCTCCAGAGTTCCTCCCCATCATAGGGTGAGTGTGATGGATCCTCCCTGCATGATAATGAATCTGCTACCACTGCAAACCTTCTTTCTTTCTTTTTATTAATCCTTTTTTTTTTGGGTGGGTAGTAAACGACAGCTAGTTTAATACCGCGATCAAAGACATGTTTTTATGCAGACCGGATGCATCGCTGCTCCTGAGGGGAGCAGCTTTAATGCTTCATACTGCCGTGACAACGCTGCCGTCCGCTATGCAGAAGTTAGGCTTTCGATGGACATACGCTCTGGACTCGTTATGAATATGCTATGCATACGCCCAAAATTAAAAAAAATACAAGTTCAAGATATGCCAGCGTTTTGGAAGATTCTGGGACATCATGCATATGCTGGCTAAATCAGCGAGGTGTGACAGGGCCCTCATGGATCCAAAGACAGCTACACTATTAGTTTCTACCAGAACTTCCTGTCATGTCACCAAGCTGCCAATGCTATGCACTCTAAGTTGCTTCATGGGGCCTTTTGTGGAGAAACGGGCCCACGGTGTCAGATCACAGGCCCTTACCTGTAATTAGATGTCTTTGTAAGGAAGTTACTGTCTACTAGGGTTGTCACGATACTAAACTTTTCAACTCGATACCGATACTAAGAAAAATATTCCATACTTGATACCATTTTCGATACCACAAGGATAAAAACAAAGACTCCAAAATTCTACAGAAATATTTTCATTAATAAATAAAATAAAATACAATAAATAAATACAATAAAGGTTGTTTGCTGTGCACAATACTAAGCAAGCTTGATAAAAAACTTATAAAATTAAAATTAAGTGTTTCCTCCTTGGCTATGCTTTTGCACACATAACAATGACACTAGCCAAACCGGTTAAGAAACAAAAGTAATTCTCAGCAGCTGCACATCTTAAAAAAAAAAGTCTGAAACAAAAAAAATGCACAGAATTATTCAATCACACAGTGTTCAGAAAGTGCATTGTCCTCTATTCTGCATTTTAGATGAATGACTGTTTAGGTGCCAATGGTGGTGGCACTGTATCGATACTTTAAAAAACGAGTATTGTATCCGGATACAACATTTCAGTATCGATACTTTTTTGAGTATCAATACTTTTGACAACCCTACTGTCTACTGGTTGTTGTAGAGACTTGATGCGTCTTTTTGC
>NW_015156593.1:0-1510 GCF_000732505.1 Cyprinodon variegatus
TATATATATATATATATATATATATATATATATATATATATATTTAAATATATTGTTGTTAATACCATTCTAAAAATTTTACTAGTCCTGTTAAACTTGACTTCTCCCTCTGGAAAAGAAGGTCATTGCAGGCTGAAAAAGGTCAGCTTCTCACCTCCTTTACTATCCTCCTAATTAGCTTGGCAAGATGTGGTCGAGTTATTATCCAGCCTTTCTTGTCAGTGTTGGATAATTTTTACTTTTTACTACTGCTCTGATTGTAGATATGAATTATATTAGTTGAGCATTTATTTTCCTGAAGCAGTTTCCTGACTAATATTGATCTATACACAGTACATCTAGCAGCTTTGTTACCTTGTGGGGACAGAATACAGCAAACTTCCTAGCAGTATGATAGATTTTGGGAATTTAAAGGTACTTTACAGGTACAGGTACTCAACTGCTCCCCAGGAGGGAAGGTTCTCTTCTTGTGTTTAGGGTTAGGTTTTGGTGTAAAATTAGAAGTCAATTTAGGTTAGAGCAAGTTATATGTTGATAATGGTTGTGTTTGGGGTAAGGGTCTGGGTTAGGCCATATAAATGAATGGAAGTCATAGAAAAACTCCCCTTAAAACAGAGAAACTTACACAAATTGTGTGTGTGTGTGTGTGTGGTTGGGCCCATCTTGGCATCAGAGTGAGAACCTTTTTTTTTCCTGGTCCTAGTGAGCTATTTAATTGTTAGGTTTAGGGCTAAGGTGTGAATTGAATTTAGTTTAGGGTTAGAGAGCGTCTAGGTTTTTTTTTTCTGGTAATGGTTATCAGAGTTTTCAGAGTTAGGCATTAGAAATGGTTGAAAATGACTTAAAATCAATGGAAGTCAGTGGGAGTCGACGCAAGACCTCCCTACATATAGCAGGACGAGAATGAGTCTGTGTGGATGTGTGTGTGTGTCTGTAGGACTGACCTTTTTGGTCAGGGTGCTGTGTTCAGGTTGGTTTGGTCGATACATTTGTATCTGTCTTTTTATGCGTTTGGAGCAGAAGAACTAGTAAATGTCTGAAAACTTTTAAAATCAGGACCTGTCTGAAGACATTGTAGTGGACACTGTCAAGTTTTTTAAAGAGGGACTTCATTCAGCATTCTGTGTAAAGCAGAAAACCCAGTTGTTCAATATCACTAGCCTCACCAGCTCCCTGCTTCTTTTCCATCTCTTAATTCCACCAGTGACTACAGATCCCTCAGACTACTTCTCCCGATGACAGGACTCTGTTTTGTACTTGAAGTAGTAGGTGTGCAGAGTAAAAATGAATGGTGAAACCTCTGTATATTGTGGTGCTCCCTATGTGCCCCTATGCTCCTCACTACATGGTTAGATAGTTGACCCTTCAGTTTTACAAACTGGTTTACTTGTCAGTTAGTCTTTGATACGTTCAATTCCTGAGGCCTCCACCTGAGTCATTTGGAGTTTCTGAAAAAGTAAATTGGGCTAAATTGTGTAGGGATGCACGATATTGGGATTTTGGCCGATAT
>NW_015156594.1:0-1510 GCF_000732505.1 Cyprinodon variegatus
GCAGAAAAGCTGTAAGAATTAGGGTGGCAGAGGTAAAAAAAGATCTGGCTTTCTTCTGGATCTGCACAATTCATTTCACTTCAGTTTATTTCTATAGCACCAATTCACAACACATATCATCTTAAAGCACTTTACAGTTCACCACAACATCCAGTCAAATTGATTCAAAGTTTTCTATCTAAGGAAAACCACTTGATTGCATCAACCCATTGACTTGAAGGCAATCCCTCACAACAAGCATGCTTGGAGCGACAGTGGAGAGTGTCAAGGTGAAAGAAGCAGAAATACAAAAGGTAACTGTTAATCCGCTCCACAGATGGCCTTGTCTAGAAAAGAAAGCTGCCAGGCAGACGGGCTCTGAACCAGCTCTTATATCAGAGTAAGAAAGAGAGCACACACAGTCAGTCACGGTCAGAGAAACAGGACTACACTGAAAAACAAGCCAAGTTCCAATATCTATAAACAAAGGTGTTGATGGGAGCAGCAGAGCTGAAATTTAAGGCTTTATAAGTAAGAAGGAGGATTTTAAATTAGATTTTGGAATAGGAGAGATCTTTTTAATTTTCATCAACTGAGGACTTTCACACAAAAAAACAACATCTCACATGATGCATCACAAAATAGTGATGGTAGAGCCTTGAACCAAATAATGAATGCAATAATTACAGTAGAACCCCAATAACAAAGGTGTGACATTAGTATCAAACAAGATTTTATAATGTAGAAAGGAAGATTTGTAAAAAAAAATATATAAATTTATTAAAAAAAAATAATAATAATAAAAAACACTCTTCAAAACACTTTACCTTCTACAATTTCTGAATTTTTTGATTGATATTTATGAATGCATATGTATAAACCTGAAATCAAAATATAGAATTTTATGTAAATATGTACATTTTTTTCATACAAATGATAATTTTTCAAATGTATTCTTTATAAATTATAAAAAAAATCCTAATTTTTGTGCAATTAGTATTGAGCATTGGATTCAGCATTTGTTCATCACTCATTGAGCGAGAATAGTTTTTAGACTTTTCTTATGCATTTTGTTGCTCACAATCGCAGACTCGCTGAATTAAGGTGCATTTCTAATCAACAGTTGAAAAACATTATTGATTGATGATTGTAAGAACACAGGTTATATACATGTATATATATATATATATATATTGACATCAGATAGTCAGTTCATGCTATTACTGTAAAAGACTAAGCTTTGTTAATACAATAGCCAGTGTTGGGAAAGTTCTCTTTCTACGTGAACTAGTTCAAAGTTCAGTTCACACATTTTAAAATGAACTGGTTCAGTTCGTAATTCAAAATTTTGAACTAAGTTCACAGTTCAGAACAATGAACTAGTTCATAGTTCTTTTTTTCTTTTTTTTCATATATTGCTCAATTACACCATAGCCTACTGTAGAACCACAGACAGCAATTATTTTATCAGTTGTAACTCTGAAACTGTGCGTCAGATTTCATCTTCATATCCAGTTTTGAATCCTTATCC
>NW_015156595.1:0-1510 GCF_000732505.1 Cyprinodon variegatus
TGAGAAGGAGGATTTTAAATTCTATTCTGGATTTAACAGGAAGCCAATGAAGAGAAGCCAGGATAGGAGAGATATGATCTCTCTTTTTAAGAACTCTAAGCATGCAGGCAGAGCTAAGATGCAAACATCCACTTCAAAGAATTGAAGGACTAATATTTACAGGTTCTCCTTACCAATGTGGTTTATCTTGAGCAATTTTGCAAAGATGAATTGGTAAAATAAATCTGCCTTAGCAGCCTTTTCATTGCAGTGAAGGAAGGTTCTACAGAAGGATGGAGCAGAGAGCTCAGGCACAAGCTAGCTTTAAAATTATTTTTTGTTCAGTTATTAATGTTATTAATACCATTGTTAATGTTTAAATGTGTTTTTTCAATGCATTTCTAAGGCATTGAATGTTGAGTAACCACGTAGATACATGGCAAACCAAAAAGATGCTAATGACACTGTTTTTAAAAGCATTTCTTTTTAATTAAAAATAAAACACTCATAATACTAGGATCAAAACTATTTATTTCTGTGTGTATTTGATTCGTTCTAAAGATTAAGCCAGTAAACACTGTTTGCAGAAATAGATGTGATGGCAATTAGAACCAAGGCTTTAATCAAGGGAAGTAGAGGAACCACAGGAGACTGAAACAACGGGTCATCTGCCAAAATTGTTTGTTCTTCCATCTGTGTAATTATCTCCAAAAGCACACTGCTACAGTAGTGGAGTATCCTAATTTCCCCAATAATACTGCTTGAGTAACTGGGCACTTTCAAAAGTATTAAACAGGAAATATGGGCTTTCATAGGCTTGAGTTCAAGGTTTATTCCACTGCAGGAAAATCTGCACAAATCATCACAATGATGCATTAACTATGGAGAATAAAATGAAGTATCCTCTAGCAAGCACAGGGATCAACATTATCAATGTGCATTTGTCCTCGCATATCGTCTTATCTTCCATATTCAGTATGAAAGAAAGGATAAACAGAGCCTTTGAGACAGTGATGAGGGAGCTAGTGTGATGAGTGATAGCAGGACAGAATACATTTAGTCAGCAGTGTTGGATTCTTCCAAGCGCTTGGCTGTCTGCGCCCAATTTTATCAATCAGTGCAATTGTTCCGTTCCCATTTTAAGCACAGGATATCTATGGGAATCAGTTAAATGCTGAATGTGTGTATTTTCCAGTCTTTTAGTAACTTTTTTTTTGTACAATGAACACTTCATCAACACTGGAGATATTTTAATGGATGATTTAAGATTTTATGCAATTTTATGTCAATGGAAATAATATGGGGATTGTCATGATGGAAAAAGGACTCAGTTTCAAAAGATGAATAAGACAGAAATAAAGTTCTATAACCCTTTATAGGGCAATCAGAGAAATCCTTTGGAAATCAAAATTTCAATCAAATAGTGTTATTGGAATCCAGGACAAGACTTTATTACCTTTGTAACATACAAAAAAATTGATATTTTGATGGTAAAAATGAATGTCAATATAATAACAAGAAACGCCAACTT
>NW_015156596.1:0-1509 GCF_000732505.1 Cyprinodon variegatus
CTGCTCAAAGGAAAGCTTCATTGTTGGCCAGGAGACTGATCTTATTTAATTGGATAAAGGCAGCACCACCAACTCACAAACGATGGGTAGAGGAGCTGATGGCACATCTTAAGGCTGGTTTATACTCAGAAAACAGGGCGTCTGCGTGTGTGTCACAGTGTGTGAGAATGCTGGGACTCTTTTTCCACCTGGATCCCCGCTCTTTTTCACCCTCATGTCCCTCTGTTGTCGCACAAACTTGCCCCCACTTCCTCACCGCCTCGGCTGTATCTCGACCCACAGCTAGTTCCTAATTGTCCCTTTTTCGTAGTGGTGTGAAATAACATAACGGAGACCACGCTTCAATATTGGGCATAAATCAAAAGTGTCTGCGACAAGCTCACTGCCACACACTGCTGTGGGAGGATAACCAGCCCTTTAAATTGGAACATCTTAGATTTACTTTACAGGGTAACACTAAGAGATATATCAAGGTCTGGCAGCCTGTTATTTCCTATTTTGAATCTGAACTTCCATCTGCTTCAGCATTACTGGCAGCTTTATATCCCTTCACCCCTCCTTTCCCCCCCCCCCATTATTATTATCAGTGTGGTTATTATCGTCATTAAAATTTAGGTGTTTCGTTTCAACCTAAGAGAGTCTGGAACTGGGGTGGTGTGTCTGGAAGTAGTAGGATCTGTCTTGTTGCTAGTTCGTCTGTGTTTTTGACCTGTTTTTTTGATGTACATTTTGAACCTACGATTTTGCTCTGTATGTTTTGAATAGGGCGTCTGTTTGAATATGAAAAATCAATAAAAACACTTTAATTATTAAATATTTAACCATAGAAAATAGTTGGTTATTTTTGACCATTATAGAATAGCTATGATCTCATAGTTAAACAGATGGTTTATATCTGGTAATAAAAAATAAATACACAAGTTGTCCAGAATTATTCTACAGACGAACAAAGCAGAACAATTTAGTTTTGACACGTTTGCGGAATTGACACAAATCCTTGAGGTTTTCCTTATCTTATTCGGCGGCAACTAATCCTGCAAGAGTTTGGAAAATAACAAATAAATAAAAGCAGTTGGTCTGCTGGTGACTGAACATTTAATTTGACAAAGAGAATCGGTATTCACTATGGTAATTAAGCAGTTTCATTCTTCTAAACAGCTTCTTTCCTGTTCAGTCACTCTTAGTATTAAATAAATGAGTCTAAAGTTGATTTATTAACAGTTAATAAGTAAACATATAGTAATAAAGAAGTTTTATTTTGTATAAATTGGATCTTTCCATAAACTTATGAGGTGAAATATTTGTTTACATTATGCTGAATTAAAAAAAAAAAGTTATTTTTTTAACAATTTATTGTGCCAGCTGTATTGCACACTGACTGAATAAAGAACAGAACCACATGACATTCATTTTACATCCTTAAAGGAATAGTACACCCAAAACATGATTAGCCTTCATTTTCTACTCACCCCCATGCTGAACAACACTCTGGAGTACTTTTTTGATATC
>NW_015156597.1:0-1509 GCF_000732505.1 Cyprinodon variegatus
TGGTGCCTATCTCCAACTGTTAACGGGCGAGAGGGAGGGTACACCCTGGACAGGTCGCCAGTCCATCCCAGACCAAAAATAAGAAGAAGACAATAAAAGGACAAACACTGAAAATTAAAGTTGTGTGTTTTCCAGATCCACTGCTATGAATCTTATGCTCTTCATTCTGGATGTTGGTCGCTTTGTGATTACTGGTTGTGCCTCAGCAGATGCGAAGCACCACCGTCTACTTGATCAACCTGCTTCTAGCCGACATCCTGCTTCTCCTCGTGCTCCCATTTAAGATTTTGAAGGACCTCCAGGCAGCACCATGGGAGCTCATGGTGTTCCAATGCCAAGCCAGTAGCGTCACCATGTACATTAGCCTGTACGCATCCATCGCCTTCCTCGCCTTCATCATCGTAGACCACTACCTCAAGGTAGAGCGCTATCTTTGACGATTAAGAGCAGAATCTGAGGATTATGTGCATCCGTGATGGGGGTACTAGGACTGTGTTCTGTTGCAGGACCGCCACACGGCGCAGTCTCTGCGGCTGCAGGAGGCCGGCTTTGCCTGGCTGCTTTCGCTGGTGGTCTGGATGCTGCTGCTGCTCATCATGGTGCCAAACATGGCTCTTCCCACAAAGGAGGTCGAGGTACTATGATCCTATCGGTTCAAAAAAACATTTTCTGAAGCACCACAACTAGCACTGATACTATAGAAATAGATGGAAAAAAAGGTATTTCTCCATTGCACAGTTCTATTTTAGGTTTTAAACGTTTGTGGTCTCACTGCCTGCGCCACCAGTACAGTTTTGTGAGTTTGGACATTTGGCGCTGGAGGCGGCTTACAGCAGCAGACCATAAAGTTTCTATTCTGACCAAGGGAGAAGTGAAACTAGGGGTGAGAAGGGTTAACGGACATGAACTCTCAGAGAAACGTGACACTAGAAAAGCTTCATAGAAATGCTTTAGTAACTCAGTAGAGAGCTCCTTAACTTAGACAATGAAAGGGAGTTTTTTTTTTACTTGACTGACCTAAAAGTTGAGGTAGAGCCGATTGATCACTGCTGCTCTGGATCACCAAGACAAACCTTCAGCTCCAGGAGTGAATTAGATTGGTTAGCAAAGTTTCATTAAGCAGATGTTGGGAGAAATGTATTTGGACTATCAGACCAAGTGGATAGAAAAACTCTTTCCACCTGTTCTCCAGTGCTATACTGATCGACAGTGGAGTTTAGATACAGTAGTGCTCTGGGAATAGGTTTCTATGGAGTCAGAAAGGGGTCAAAATGTTTGTAAACCTATAAATCTTAGTTGGAATTGAAAAAATAAAAATGAAACAGAAAAAATGAGAAACTAAAAAAGCAAACATAAAATAACAAGAATTAAATCTAAATCCTTCCTTTAGCTTGAAAAAACTCATAATTCAGTTTAGCATTTAAAGGAATAGTACACCCAAAACATGATTAGCCTTCATTTTCTACTCACCCCCATGCTGAACAACACTCTGGAGTACTTTTTTGATAT
>NW_015156598.1:0-1509 GCF_000732505.1 Cyprinodon variegatus
GATGAGAGCATGGGAATATTCTGTAAAAGCCAGCTGAGAGGACAGTATGTGTCCTCCAGGTGTCAGGATTGTTCAGTTTTTAACTCATTACTAGTTCTGTTTAAAATCAGTATTTCTCAGTTTTCAGTGTTTCTCATCCTCCAATCAACAGACAGTTCTTCCAGATTAAAACCTGCAGATTTCTGACGGGGCAGAGAGGCCGTTAACAACAACAGAACCTCATTCCCACATGAACAGGTCTCTGCTTCTGTGGATTTATTCACAGAATAACCCATGTTGACCTCATATAAATAAGCAATCCACCTGCGTTAGCCTCAGCCTTGTTGCTGCGGCAACAGAGTAAGCTTAAAAAAATGAAATAAGGAGGAGTGACCAGCTGGCCGAGCACAGGTCAGTCTGTATTTTCCTATCAGGGAGGTGAGCTCACCCAGGGATTTCACGTCCAGGCTGCTTCCTCTGCCTTTAAGCCTAAACCTCTTCAAACATGATGGAACAGGAGCTGAACATTTTCAGGAGAGATGAGGGAGAGGATCAGGATTTAGTTGTGAGGTTTTGGAAAATAGGCTTAGTGTTAAAAAAGCTTGTGACATGGTGTTTAAACTAGATGAGGAGCGTGCAAATATGCCTGTCTAGTTTTGCCATAACAGCATTTTATTTCTCTCCCTTTTCTGCAGCCAATTTGGGTCAAAGCAAATCAGCAGAAAAGCTCAAATCTGTACCTGACAGGAACTATAGGAACACAAAAAATAGTAGATTATCTTATGTTTTAGGTCATTTTTACAATTTATCCTCAAATAAAGGTTCTAAGCTGTAAATGCAAAGCATTTGCAATTAAAATAATTAAAATCAGTATTTAAAGCAGGATTATTGAAGCTCATTCTGTGAGTGGTTTCTGGTGTATTTTATTTGTTGTGTGTAACGTTTACCGTGTTAACATGAACACGCTTTTCTTCATTTTCAGCTAATTTAACTTTTCCTTTATTCTCCAACAAACCTCTTAGTTTTGCTGCAACTTTTACTGGTCTACCTTTAAATGACAATAAGATGCATGGAGGTTAAACTTACAACGGATTCTTATCATCCTCTGATAAAATAATGTCCTTTGCTTTAGAAAATAAACACATTTAACATGAGAGTAAACTGTTAAGATTTTAATTTGCCACAAACATGATCTAATCTATCAGCACTCTGCTCATATGGGATGTGATGAGCAGCATGTCTGCAGCGTTTCAGCGCCTCAGGCACGGCAACGTCCCAGAAGTTCTGAAGGACCAGGCTAACGGCTATTAGCAATTCAAACTTTGATCATTCCTCCATGCATGCATCTGATTGAGCAAGTTAGACATCATCAGCAGTGAACACATTCTGTCTGAAACTATTTTATAGACTTGGAGGTCAGAGATGCAGAGAAACCTTCACCTCTATCTATCTATCTATCTATCTATCTATCTATCTATCTATCTATCTATCTATCTATCTATCTATCTATCTATCTATCTATCTATCTAT
>NW_015156599.1:0-1509 GCF_000732505.1 Cyprinodon variegatus
GAGTATTTTTACTCTTAAAATAAGATAATTAGAGAATATGCACTTGAAATAAGACAATGCAATTGTGTTTTCTTATTTTAAGTGTAAAATATCTTGTTCCACTGCAAAATGTCTCTTTTACCTCCTCAATTCAAGAACAAATGTACTTATTTTAAGAAAAAAATGACTTATCTAGATTTCGATTTTTTTTCCAGTGCATGGACCAAATACCCATCTATCACTGGAAAAATGATCTAGGAATAAGTAAATATTTCTCAAATTAAGTGTATTTATCCTTAAATTGAGTAGGTAAATTAGATAGTTTGCCAATGGAATGAGTTTTTTTTTTACTTTTTAAATAAGATAAATAGATAATGTGCACTTGAAATAAGACAATGCAATTGTTTTATCTCATTTTGAGTGTAAATTGTTTTGTTCCATTGGCACAATGTCTCTTTAGCCTCCTCAATCCAAGAACAAATGCAATTATTTTAAGAAAATGACTTATCTAAATTTGGATTTTTGCCACTGTTATGAGCCTGAATATCATGGCTGTGTGTTTCTGCAGGTCCTGTTTTGACTTATTTTATTTAGGAAGTTTTAGTTTTCAGTCATAATCCACATCATAATTAATAATCATAATTTCCACAATCCAAAGCAGGTCAGATGAGGTCATTTTTCAGGTGGCTAATGTGTCTCTCCAACATGCAAAGAACCTTTTCTCAGGAAAAGAGACCAACTCGACGACACCAGCATTAAAAAGGTTGGATCTAAATCTAGTTAGAAATTTGTGGTGAAAATATTGAAAGAAATAATCCATATGAGGATCACACAATGCAAAGCCTTGGGATGGCAATGAACAAATGTTTCAGCATCATCTCCTTTTCCTCTGAATAATTCGGTTCATTACTGCTTTTCAATAAAATCTTTTCTTCCTTGCAGATTTTCACGATGGCTTTTTATTTTCCCACAGCTGATTTCTGTCAGTTTATTTTCAAACCCCGGCTTTTAACTGCAAAATGATCTAGAAATAAGTAAAAATTCCTTAAATTAAGTGTAATTTGAGTAGGTAAATGAGATAGTTTGCCAATGGAATGAGTAATTTTACTCTTAAAATAAGGGGTAACCATGAGAGAAATCCATGCATACAGACTAGAGCTGGATCAGTTAATTGGATTAATTGATTACTGAAATAATCGTCAATTAATTTAGTAATCGATTAATCGTTAACTGGAGTTAAGAGACTCTAAAACATGCCTTTAGCTGAGAAAGCTAATGACTTAGAGCAGCAATTATACGAATATTGTACAGAAATACATCAACATTTTGCATTTAAGATTAAAAAAATATATTTTTTCTGTCAATCTGCTCCATTCAGAACTCCTCAAGTGAAAAAGTTAAAGTCTTATCTTGTTTAATTTTGAAAGTCTTCTTTAAGGAACCTTTGGCTATCAGATTATTATAAAAAAAATTGTTAACAGATTAATCAATTAGCAAAATAATCATTAATTGTAGCCCTAATGCAGAATT
>NW_015156600.1:0-1509 GCF_000732505.1 Cyprinodon variegatus
TAAATAAATAAATAAATAAATAAATAAATAAATAAATAAATAAATAAATAAATAAATAAATAAATAAATAAAGCAGTTTTGGAGGGAAAAAAATTCCATGTTTTTATAACACTTTCACTAAACTGCTTGCATATTGCCGTAATCCATTCTGGTATTTTTGCCCTTGCAGAAAGAACAGATAAGGAATTTGCCCACACATGTTTTTGACTTACTTATGGACTTTACACTGTTAGCCTGAACTAAATCAGTTTAGGCCTCTGCTTTGCTTAGCAACAGTCATTTTTGTCCTGTATTTGCCCCACTATCAATTGTAAAATTGAATGGTCTGCTGTTTACTTGGAGCTCTGTGTCCCAATCCTTATTAGATCCTGACTCCCAAATAACTTTTGCCCTTGACCCAGTTACAGCTTGTTGGAAATGCTTTTGCATGAAAAATTAATGATGATCTGAATTCACTACTGTCTCAACCCTTTACTTATTTAGCACCTTAGTTTTGCAAACAATATCAAAGCATCCTATCGTGTTATCATTCCTGCATATTTTGTTGCAGGCTGGGCAGCTCTCATTTTTTCAGGTCCTCAATGCCTCTCTGACAGTTCTGTTTATTCTTACTTTGTTTTCGTTTATGACTCCTGTCATTGTTACATCTGCTCTTAACCTCATTCACTGAAAATTCTATTCACTTCTTACTTTGCTCTTTAACTTGCTCATTCCAGTGTGCTTAGCTTTATGGCTCTTTGCATTGTTATCTTAGACTCTAACTATAATTCTTGTAATTTATTCAAATGTAATTCAGTCTGCTCATTTTTATTGCCACCAAAGTCAGTGCTGTGCAAGCTAACACAGTCTCCTAACAACAGCTCAAAACATATCAACAACATGTACCATGTAGCCCATCTTGTTAACTTATCTTACACAACATTAATCACAATAAATTATCAACAATAATCAGAAAGACAAATTATTTAGCAGGAAAGTCATTCCCCTTCATGTGCCACACCCCTATCTCTACTTATCTCCATTTTGTAAAACCTGAGTTTCTCCAGTATTAGCAGCTTCTCAGCAGGGACGTTCTTTGTTCTCAGGAGCTTCACACCTTCAGGACTTTCCTGAAAGTTGCTGAAATTTAGAGAAAATTGTTTTATATTGTTTGTTTTACATTTGGTCAGTTTGCATATATTTGTCTTTGCCCTGTGACCTTAATGGCATCTCTACCAATATGATATGCAGGAGAGTCTTAGTGAAAGATGCAGAATTCCTGTGAGTTTGGTTGGTTTTCTCCACAAACATTGTGGGGGACAGGATTGCAGGACAGGATGTTCTTGAGAGTGTCCTGGAGGTTTGTGGACCAGGGGAGGCTTGCCGAAGCTGGAGTCTGCACAGTAGGCAAGCCTTCGTCATCCTACCCCTACAGGAGGGTCTAGAGGCAGAATCCAGAGCAGTTAACAATGCTGGGGTCCAGACCAGAAGATCAGAGAGATGCAGAGGTACCAAGAGGATAATCTAAGC
>NW_015156601.1:0-1508 GCF_000732505.1 Cyprinodon variegatus
TTCCATTATTGATGCTGTGCAGTGTGCAGTTTCTAATCTTAGACTGACTTTGTTTTACTTAATATCTGGCCATTTATGAAGCACACTGTCTCTTTATGACTCAGGGATAGACATAGTAAACAACAGCGTCCAGCCTTTTCATGTTAGATGTGTATTATTAAAGGTCAAAGTTTACAGTAGCATGTTTTGGTAAAGATAATCAGTTAAAATCTTGATGAGTTTCAAACACTATAGGGACTACTATGTTCTCATGTCATCTTAAATAATGTCAAAATGACAGCTGCTTGGTCAGTTCAATCCTCCAGGTTTTATGTCTCATACGCCTCCTCATCTGCCAGTGACAGTAGCATTAACATCCTTTAAAGTAGTAGGGAAGTTATATTTAAATTAAAATCATTCTGGCTTAAACATGTATATAAATGTATTCTTTATCACACCATATTGTCCCAAAAGTTAGAAAATTGTCTTAAAATCTGGGATTTTTGTTGTTATTTAATGCAGGCCAGTTAGCTATACGTGAGCTTGAACACCTAAATTCAGCCAATCATATATCAACGGTCATCTGTCAATCAAATTTTTACAGTCATAGCACCTTGATTCATATGTCGTAACTAATAGACGCAACGGTTGAAATAAGAATTAAGAATAATTTCCTTTCCCATTGAGTTGCGTCCCAGTGTTCACGGGGATGGACGTCTGTGTCTTCGGCAGGCGTAGAGCTAACAGAACTGGCAGCGTTGCGAGGCAAGGGCTCAAACATGTACGGCTGGAAGCCTTCTACACCAAACCAAGCTTCTGCCGCCCTGGAGTCCTCTTCCACAACATTTTCGTCCCCGCTTTCCTCCTTTAAATAAAAATGTATGACGGAGGAGACTCATCCACGACCTCCGACACTAAACTCTCCTCCTCTTGTATATTTCCGCTGTCCATAGCGTTCCTTTTCAGTGTCGTTGCTAAGTGCTACTTGGTCCCAATGGAATTTCCCATTGGGAACCTGCTAGCACTAAGTTGCTAACTGGTTAGCAAGATGCTTCAGACAAACCGTTTGCCACAACCAAACGTGCTTGCGAACTTTCCACCACAACAATCCCGCCCACTTGATAAACTGACCAATCACATTCACTTTATTCTCTCGTGTAAAGTCGTGCAGCATTCGGGAGAATTCGGAACTGCAGCCGCTTCCTTACGACTTTACATTTTTCTTGCTTTGTCTTCCAAAAAATCCTCCTGGCTTTTTGTGTTTGTTATTTTATTCCTTCAGTTTTTTTTTTTTTATTATTTTCTTATTGTAAATGGCTTTGGTTAGCTTAATGAATATTTCAAAGTGTTCTAAATGGATTCATTAGTATTTCTACTAGGAATTTAGTAGAAAACTATTAAGCTTCTATTTAAACAGCTGAGCTTACTGGCTCCTGCTACCCAGTCACCCAGTGATGACCGTACACAAGTTTTTCCAGTTTTATTGTCCTATGGTTTTACAATTTTCTAATAATTATGTCTTAGCTATT
>NW_015156602.1:0-1508 GCF_000732505.1 Cyprinodon variegatus
GTCTGTGTTCACAAATCCCTATAATAAATTAATCTGAAACATCTAGCTTTTGATACACTTTTATCAGCACTGAAGGCAGAACTTTTTCTTTGTTTTTCTTTCTCTCCCTTCCTCTGACTCGTGCCACAGCTCCCCCCTGCTCTAGTCTTTACTTACACTATATTGCCAAAAGCATTTGCATCCAAATTATTGGAATTTGGTATTCCAACCACTTGCATGCTGACAGGGGTATATCATCCATCACCTGGGCATGCAGTGCGTTTTTACAAACATTTGTGAAAGAATGGGTGGCTGTAAGGACCTCAGCTGGTTCCATCATCAGATTGTGATAGACTGATCACCTGTGCAGCAATCCAGTCAGGAAACTTGGAAGTGTTTGGGAATGACAGCAGCTCAGCCATGAAGCCATAGGCCACATGAAGGGGCTGAGCAGGACCAGCAGATGCTGAAGTGCATAGTGCAAAGACTGGTCTTTCTGCATAATGCCAAGTGTAAAGTTTGGTAAAGGCGGCATTATGGTGGGGGACTGTTTTCCCAGGAGCTGTATATGAAACACCTCACCTAATTTGACAACAAGGTTAGCTTGTTATCTCTCCTGAAATGTATTTTCAGGACTTTTGTCAAGAAATGCAGCAAAACCAAATGTTCTACCAATATTTTCTTGCTGAGGATGAGATCACATTTCACATGCAGCAAGAAATTAAAAGAAATTAAAAAGCTGCTTGCTGTCTAACAGCCTGAAAAATTAAACGACATGGTATAATTTTTCAGGCTGTTAGACAGCAAGCAGCTTTTTAATTTCTTTTAATTTCTTGCTGCATGTGAAATGTGATCTCATCCTCAGCAAGAAAATATTGGTAGAACATTTGGTTTTGCTGCATTTCTTGACAAAAGTCCTGAAAATACATTTCAGGAGAGATAACAAGCTAACCTTGTTGTCAAATTAGGTGAGGTGTTTCATATACAGCTCCTGGGAAAACAGTCCCCCACCATAATGCCGCCTTTACCAAACTTTACACTTGGCATTATGCAGAAAGACCAGTCTTTGCACTATGCACTTCAGCATCTGCTGGTCCTGCTCAGCCCCTTCATGTGGCCTATGGCTTCATGGCTGAGCTGCTGTCATTCCCAAACACTTCCAAGTTTCCTGACTGGATTGCTGCACAGGTGATCAGTCTATCACAATCTGATGATGGAACCAGCTGAGGTCCTTACAGCCACCCATTCTTTCACAAATGTTTGTAAAAACGCACTGCATGCCCAGGTGATGGATGATATACCCCTGTCAGCATGCAAGTGGTTGGAATACCAAATTCCAATAATTTGGATGCAAATGCTTTTGGCAATATAGTGTAAGTAAAGACTAGAGCAGGGGGGAGCTGTGGCACGAGTCAGAGGAAGGGAGAGAAAGAAAAACAAAGAAAAAGTTCTGCCTTCAGTGCTGATAAAAGTGTATCAAAAGCTAGATGTTTCAGATTAATTTATTATAGGGATTTGTGAACACAGAC
>NW_015156603.1:0-1508 GCF_000732505.1 Cyprinodon variegatus
TAGGGCACCGATACCATTTTGAAAGCCAAAAGTTTATTCAACTATTGTCACCCATTCCAGGTAGGCAATAAAAAGTTCTACTTGATTCACTTTATATTTGTCTTTTTCCTGCTTCACAAAGGTAGGCAGCAGCTTGACAAAGCCATGATGGCAATTATTTGACATCCCAGTAGTTTGCAGTGCTTAATATATACACACACATCAATTTCAAACAAATGGTATCGGCCAATACTCCACAGCCAGGTATCAGGGCCAAAAAATGGCATCAGCGCAACACTAATTAAAATTCTTTTTAGGTCAATATACATTCATAATTTAGGAATTTTACATATTTTTCACTTTGAGTTAAAATCAGCTTTCTATAAAATCTTAATTAGAACTCAAGAAAAACTGATAGATTCAGCTGTAAAAATTAGTTGTTTTTATATTTGTTTAAAAAAAAAAACCTTTAGCAGCTGAAAAAAGGGATCCTTTCTCAATCCCACTGAAGTTATCACCTTATTGTTTTGAAATACTTAGTAAAACAAAAAAAAAAATGAAATAGATCCAAAGTACCTGTCAGTAACCATGTCTCTTCCAGCGCATATCATCATTACAATTTCTTTGATTATAAGGACTGTTTCTAAATATGTGCTTCCTCACGTACTCGTGAAACGTCATCAGCCTCAGCACTAGTACTGTTCCAATTCACAAGAACAGCAGACCGAGAACGGACAAAGTCCCCAGATGTTGTTCTCACCCCTCCCTATTTACCCAGCATGCATCAGAGCAGAATTGTCTGTTCTTAAGATTGATAGCTGTCCCAGCATGCACTGCGGCAGCAGCAGCTTTCACAGAGCTCAGAGTATTAAGTTTAAAGTTGGGCTGGGCCGCTGACTGGACCAGACCGTGCATTCGAACCGGAGCGACCGAACCCGACGTGGTGACGATATGCTTCCCCCCGCCTGCCCACAAATATACAAAGGCTTAAAATGGAATAAAAAAAGAGTGTCCCTCATTAGGCTAATGTAGTAGAACAATTTCACTAAGAATTTGAGTCGGTGGGTCACACGACCTGGAAGCTATTGAAGAAAAGTCCCAACTTTGTCTTTAAAAATATCTTAAAAATTTAAAATAGCTTAAAATTCCATTAAAGCAGGTGTGCCTTACATGTGTTATCTGTTGGCACGATTTTATATTAGTTTAATCTTAGCTGGTCATCAGATAAAAAATTCATAGATTTTTGTTTCTAAAGAGTGCTTGGGTCAAAGATTTGTTGACGGTCCCTAAATGCACCACCACATGTGGGAGGAGGAAGCAGCTGAGGGACGCTGGCCGACATCGGAGTCAACTTAGCCAGGACATGATCTACAGGGGCGCTGGCCCCTGTTGGCCCCTGTCTAGAACCACCCATGATCAGTGTATAAATAATATTTTCAAGATTTCTGGGTCAGCACATTGAAGCTATGGATCAGTGTAGATGATCTGCTGCCCTCCAATCAGCTCAGTGATCAGCCAGCAGGGCGTGA
>NW_015156604.1:0-1508 GCF_000732505.1 Cyprinodon variegatus
TCAACTAATGCATCAGTTCCACTCATATCAATCAGTGTATCCCTGTAGTCTTAAAAGATGAACGTTGTGAATTTAATTACCGACACATAGTGACATTTATCTATTTAAAAAGTCCAAAAGTTCTTAACAGCATTACCTGATATAAAACCATATTAAACTATAGCCCATATATTATATATGTGTGGCACCCGAGAGGTGCGATCATCTTAAAAAAAAAAACATAAAAACCAAACAGACTGCGGCGATTGTGAGCAGGGCTTTAAAAAAAGTCCAATAAAAAAGATAAAAAGACAAGTTAAAAGGAAAAAGATTAAAAAGAAAGATAAAAATACGGATGGTGAAGAGCAGCAGAGTCAATGGTCCAGTCTGTTAAAAGACGCGCACTTGGCGGGTACAATGGAGGGCACCATCCACCCCAGCGCTGGATCCTAGTTCCGGCACGCTGCGCGTGTGGGCCTCTCCAGCGTAGCTGGCCTGCGAGGTCACCTCCAACACGCGCATCCACCCCAGCGCTGGATCCTCGTTCCGGCACGCTACGCGTGTGGGCCTCTCTAGCGTAGCTGGCCTGCGAGGTCACCTCCAACACGCGCCTCTCGCCAGCGTGCCTCTGCGCCTCGCTTCATGACGGGCCTCTCTGCACCCCGCTCCGGTGCGCGTCCCTGCACCCCGCTCCGGTGCGCGTCCCTGCACCTCGCTCCGGCGCACGTCCCTGCACCTCGCTCCGGCGCGCGTCCCTGCACCTCGCTCCAGCGGCCTCCTGCCGTCAGTCCCCAAACCTCTCCCGCTGCTTCTCTCTCACTCGCTCCGTCCGGCTCCCTCCAAGATCGGCCTTCCCATGTCCGGTCTGTCTCCCCAACCAAACCTTCCCATGTCCGGTGTGTCTCTCCAACCAAACAGCTGCCTTTTTAATCAGCCTCCCAGTCGGCACGCTGCTTGGTTGATTGGGAACACCTGTGCCGTTGCTGTGGGCGTGTCCAGGTGTGAGTGGCAATGTGGCCTCCAAACAAAATCCAAAAAAAACATGCAACACACAAAATTGAAAACAAGCAAACAAGTTCAAAAATAAAGACAATCCAAAATTAGAAAACATGCAACAACTTAACAAAAAGGCCACATTACCACATCCCCCCACACTTTAATAAGGCCCGTCCCGGCCGATCCATAGTCCTAAGTGAGAGCACATTCCCATCTGATCTTAAAAAAATAAATAAAATAAAATCCGTTAAAACACTGCTCACAACCCCGCAGTCCTACCAGCAACGCCAGATTCTGTGGCACCCGAGAGGTGCGATCATCTTAAAAAAAAAACCATAAAAACCAAACAGACTGCGGCGATTGTGAGCAGGGCTTTAAAAAAGTTTAATCGATTAAAGTCCAATAAAAAAGATAAAAAGACAAGTTAAAAGGAAAAAGATTAAAAAGAAAGATAAAAATACAGATGGTGAAGAGCAGCAGAGTCAATGGCCCAGTCTGTTAAAAGACGCGCACTTGGCGGGTACAATGGAGGG
>NW_015156605.1:0-1507 GCF_000732505.1 Cyprinodon variegatus
GATATTTTAATGTATCAATATTTTTTCCCTCGTCTTTAGAAGTTTTTAAGTCTGTAAAAAAGAAGTTTTTGAGGAAGAAGAAGAAGTAGTATTTATTTTTTTTTTAGAGTTTAGAAACTCAGAAGCTGATCAAATATCGGGTTAAATATCGGTGGGGTGGCCGATGTCCGATATTCAGTTTTAAGTCCGATACAGGCCGATACCGATAGGGGGCCGATTATATCGTGCATCCCTAATTTATTTCAATGTTTTATTATTTTATGTTTTTCTTTTTACTTTTAAATTTCATGGATCTGTACTTTAGTCACTTTGGGCACTTTATAGATAAAGGTTGATTGATTGATATCCTAAAGGTGTGATTAAGCACCTATTGATTCCTCTTCAGCCATTGTTTATATTTATTTATATATAGCAATCTGTCAACATCCTACCTCATTATCTGGACCATATTTGCCACCTTTACCCTCTAAAGCTTCTACAACCTTATAAGAATGTGAGAACATCTATTTTCTGGAGCCCTCTTCAGGCGACTACACACATTTTCCCTCAGATTAGGTCCTAAAAATCAGCTTGACGTTTCCAAAATTTGCATTTTTCTCTCAAGTCAATCTTTAGTTAAGTTTGATTAACTAGGATATTAAAAGACTTAGTTTAATATTTGAGTTGAGTTAAAAAGTCCCTTTCTATTGGTAGAAAATATATATTTTTTAATGTATGATGGTCCCATGTTTTTAAATGAAACAGATTCATGTCTCATTTAGACAAGGAATATTTTTAAGTGTTTTATAAAGTAGAATGACTCTTAAATACTATGAATTGATTTAGTTTTTTCAAGGTGCCATAAATCCAGACTAATAAGAGGCCTCAGCCTAATCTGGATTCAAAGTAACTTCGGACACTAAAAAGGGAAATCTACTGGAAGTAGAGATCCTACTAACTTCTGTGAATGTGTGAGAACAGGGTAGCAGCTTCCACAGCTGCTGGAGATAAGAGCATCTCTGAATGTGGGGCTGGGTGGTCTTTATTTACCTGGAGCTGAGGGGGATTTCTGCCCCTGTGAGCCACTGTTATACTCCCAACCACCCCGCAACTTTGTCAACACTCAACCAGCACACTGAGCCTGAAAATGAGCTGATAACCCACCCCTCAGGCAGCCTTTCATCCAAACAATGACAGCCATCAAAATGCGTCGGGTTCAGGAGTACTTCTGTAAAACTACCACATTTTTAGATTTAGAAGTATTCTACAAATAGTAGGTCAGTTAATCAATTTCCTTAAGTAAAAAAAAAAGGTTTTGTTTTTTTTAATATACGATAATAGATTTAGAATAATTGAAAAAGTAGACACCATTTTTAGTGAGGTTCTTTGTCTAACAAGGTGACGTCTACATGGCTGAGAGAATAAATGTGTTTACATCAGAGATGGGAAGTAACGAAGTACAAATACTTCGTTACTGTACTCAAGTAGATTTTTCTGATATTTTTACTTTACTTTACTACTTATTTTT
>NW_015156606.1:0-1507 GCF_000732505.1 Cyprinodon variegatus
ATCTGATCAGGCCTTCAATCCGATTAGTTGTGTCCATGTAAACGTAGCTAGTGTAAAGGTAAAAACATGTTTAAGCATTGTCAGAATTTATTCCAGTCGTGGTAAACTAAATCATTGATATAAGCACAAATTAGAGAGAAAGATCTCACCTTCTATATTAGGCGCTTTTCACATCTTCACCCCTCAGCTGGGAGAACCAGCTAAATGGCCAAGAGCCTCTGCACACTTTTTTTTTTATTTTATCTATAAGTGTGCCACGAGGTGTCTCCCCAAAGCCCAGATTCAGCTTTGGCCCTTCTCACACAGCCTGGAGTTTTACCATATAAGGTGATTCTGGAGCCACTCTAGGCACCATATGTAAACATAAGAATGTCATTTTTAGCTAACTTACACAGAAGAGTGAACAGATATACAAATGAACAGACAATAATATAAAAAGAAATGAATCTTTATTCAACAGTGGTATCAAACATCACTTTCTCCTTGTGTTTCAGCTCTATGTTTACTAGTTTATGTACTATTATTTTTCCCAACATGCTGCCCCTGACTTCCTGTATCTAGCACTTAGTTTCTGCTAACAAGCCAAACAACTGGACACACTCAATACTTATGTGAAATAAAAAAACAACAAATGCATTTTGCAGTGAAATCTTTTCACGTTTATTTTTTACTGTACTATGAAAAGCACATGAATTTAGTCAGAATTAACAAAATCAAACATTGCTGGATGGTTATTAAAATGTTACCTGTTTGGCAATGAATCAACACAAGATAATTTAAACACAGAATAAAAAATTAGCTCTTTCTCTTATTTTCTCATTGATTGCTCCACATTTTCAATGCAAAGTGTATAGGCTTGATAATTAATCTTTCCATGGTGTATATTAAATCCTATTAATTTGTTACCATTACATGAACCAAAGAAAAAGAGCCTGATACAAAATATTGTATGAATAAATTTCCTTAAATCCTAAATTTAGAGCAATAAAAATTGATACCAAAAACGTTTCTGATTGGATTGAATAATAGAATATGAGTTTTTCCCCTTACGTCATCGGTATTACATTCTTCATCGGAATTACAAAGAATCTAATGTAAAAAAAAAGGCTACTTCTACTGGATGTTCACCAGAAAAAAAATGCTTTTTTTAACAGTTTCTCTTTCCTAAACATTTTTTCACACTGATATTGATTGTAAATCAATCTAAACCAAAGATTACAAAAACAATTGTGGCAAACAATTCATCCTCAGTGAAGGCTCCCTCATCTTGAACAACTCTAGATCCAACATGTCATGATGACCGTTCTGCGATCAAAGAAAGCTGTTGAACAAAGAAAATAATATAACTGGAAGCTTTGATGATAGTAAACAGCAGAACAACTTTTTAAAATATGTCATCTCCAAGAGCTTTACCATTTTCAGCTGCTTTTCAGAAACTCTTCATGGAGTTGTTGAACCCTGGTTAGTTCTTCTGAAACGTCTAAACATACAGTTTTGATGACATACT
>NW_015156607.1:0-1507 GCF_000732505.1 Cyprinodon variegatus
ATACAAAAGATTGGCTTAAATTTATTTTCTGGAAGAAAAAAAAGGTTAATAAAGGGCAATTCTGTTGAGCAATTTTTAAGAGGAGAAAAATTTTCCCTCATTAGGAAACTATTTTTTAAAGAAAATCCCCCCTACCACAAATTAGGATAACGCATTAAACCCAGCTCTTTCTAAAAGTGGAGAACATACAATTTAGTGGGTGGAATCAATGATGTCTCAGGGGGCCAGCGTGGGGCCAGTATGTTCTCATGAACGGGACAGAAAAAACATGAAAAAACTAAAGAAGACAAATAATTCCTTATTTAGAATATATTAATTGAGCAGTAGAACCAAAGAGCTTGTACTCCTCCCTGAATGAAATGACATTTCTCATTTAGTTTAATTTATATGTGACTTTGATCCAATTAAAAACTTATATTTTTGGTTTGAAAAGGTTCCTATAATTAAAAAGAAAATGCCTTACTGCAGAAAAAGCAGTTATTCTCTAAATAAATATCTATCATTGATTTAAAAAAAAAAAAACAATTCTTTGAGAAATGAGGTCAATGCACATTCATAACTCAGGAATATTACATTTTTAAATGTATTTTAAATGGAAATTTACAGTTTTAATTTAATCATTAACTAGAACTTAAATAGAATTGATCAATTCAGCTATAAAAAAAAATTCAAATTAACATTTAGCAGATGAAAAGTGGGGCCGCAATATGACTGAAGCTGTCACCTTAGTTTTAAAATCATGATAAAAACCGATTGTAAAGTAAAACAATGAAATGAGTTGGGACCTATCAGTCACCATGTCTGTTCCAGCCTGTAACATCATTAGCATTTTTTATATTACTATCCTTTACAGGGGTCTGAACCAGCTCTACTGGCCCCTGTCTAGAAACACCCATGAGAGGAATCTTTCTGGGCCCTCCTTGTCTCTTATAGCTGAAATGGCCATGCAGAAAGGAAGATTTTCTGTCTGGGAAGCCTTTTCTGTTTCAGTCTGTGTTTATATTTTCTGTCTAGTTTCTGTTTCCTGGAGAAAAATGAAAGAAAGAAAGAAAAAAAACCCAGAATGAACCCTTTTTGGCCAATCTTTATATTAAAAACCATCATACCACAGGTAAGGAATTTACCATTAGGAAATACTAGGCAGTTGCTTAGGGCCGCAAATTCCTGGGGGCCCTATAAAACTCTGTTTACATGTATAGTTAATACAACTATTCCTTACACATTAATTATGTTTTCGATAAAAAATCTGAACGCTTATAATATAAAATGTGTCTTAATGCCCCCTCCTTCAGTGTCCATCACATTGGATCAGTCCATTTACTGCACATGTTCAGAAAGGTCCAAACAGACAGCAGCAAATCACTTGAAAGCCAAAGGTGCAAAGAGTGTTGCCAACTCAGTTATTTTCTCGCTATATTTAGCAACTTTTCAGACCCCTCTAGCACTTTTATTTCAAAAAAGGGCCTAGCACAAAATCTAGCAACTTTCTTCTGCTACTGGAGACTTT
>NW_015156608.1:0-1505 GCF_000732505.1 Cyprinodon variegatus
TAATTAAAAAGCAAATTACATAAGTGAAGAATCAACAGGACACCAAATGACCTTCGGCGTGTCTATGATTGTGAATGTGTCGTTTCTTTAATGTTGAAGATGTTCCACTGCAGATCCATTACCACATATTCAGCAGCTTTAAGATTATGGTCGAAACACGTTCACTGAGTATAGAAGCACTGCCTATATATGTCTGCCCATGCTCTTTTTAGAAATGATTTTCTTAGGCATGGCTAAGTTGAGGCATCCATCCATCCTCACTCTGCTTTCAGAGTCTGGAAGTAAAAACATATTGACATGTTCATTCCAACGTGTTCCCTTCCCTCCCTCTACTTCTCCTATGTTCTGTTATATTGTGACAATTTGTCTCAGCCTCCTCCCTTTAACTCCTGCATTCTCCTTTTGCCTGCTCCTCCATGCACAGAGAGCATGTCTCTGCTTTCAGAAAAAAATATGCCCAGGCTCACAAAACCTGACACTTTCCTCCAGTGCCTCTGTTCCTTTACTCGAGTGATGAAATATTAAGAATAACATTTCTGTTTTTATCTAATTGCATGATAGCTTGTTTTCCCCTCAGATTCTAACTGATCCATGAGGTCAGGATGCAAGGCTATAGTGTGGCTGGGGTGAGAGATGCTTTACAATATCTTGTTGGGACTGGAGAATTTGGAGAGTTTGGGATTCAGCATCAGCATCAGTAATTTATAGGTTTTGTATCTCTACCAACAGAGATTCAGATGCCCTTCATTTGCCCTGTTTTTTGAAATGTTATCCCACCAGCATTCCTTACAGTAGTACAGCAGCAGGATTTTTTTTTCTCTCTCATTTTGCATTGATTATCAGACAGGAATGCCTGGAGGGAGGACATTTGTTTACTTTACCTTGTATGTACTGTAGACTCATTCAAGGATTGCATAATATTAATACCTTTGCTTGTTTGTGTGTTCCTGTGTTGAAATGTGTGTCCAAGGAAAATGATACAGCCCAGCAGTGTGTTACCTTGAGTTTGTTCATTGATCTGTGATATGGCAGACTATCCCTGGTTCTCTGAACGCAGAGCTAGAAAGCACCTTTGAAATGTGCAATTAATGTGCAAAGGAATGATGCAGCAAAAGTGTGAAGAGAAGAGGCTGGTCCAAATGTACTGGGAACTCAACCTTCGTTATAAAACTGACAAGTTGACACATGACTTCATGATTATTCATAGTCTTCTCAAGTCCTAACCACCTACGACTGGGCCTTATCTTTCACACAACACCCTGATGCTCTGGTTAAATCATTAGGACTGTCAAGCCGTGATTGCCTGTGAAGCAGCTTGGCTTTTGGAATATCAGGAAAGAATCTATCTTCTATAACTGCTAAATATATGTTAATGATCAAGACAAAATTACTTAAAGCACTGTCTGACAGCAAAATCAGCATATCCATTAGAGTATATAGTAAAACTGAAGAGAACTTTTGACCACTGACCAACATTCCAGTTCCTTGCTTTCTACCCCAGGATA
>NW_015156609.1:0-1505 GCF_000732505.1 Cyprinodon variegatus
CACTTCCTCATTGCTGGTTTATTGTAGCTTACTTGGCTCCTCATGTGTGTTTTCCCTGACGTCTCTTGTTTTTTGGTTTTGCTTTATTTTGTTCTTGGACTTTACCTTCATTGAATCAGCAAAAACTCATCTCTGCCTCCTTCTGTCTCTGCATTTTGGTCCTCAACCAACCTCCACCCAACTTTGAGAGCTATATGTCCCCTTTTTGTTCCTATCCCCCTCTGCCCTTAAAGTCTTTGCAGGCCACTCCCTCTCTGGTCTTCTGGTTCAAGTACGCTTTGCATACCTAGAACCAGAACAAAACATGGACAAGCAGCATTTAGTTCTTATGCTCCACAAATCTTAAATAAGCTCCCAGAAAAGTGTAAAAGTGCTGAAAAGCTCAGTTCCTTTAAATCTATTTTAAAAATGCATTTGTTTAGAGTGGCCTTTGAGTGTTCTATCTAAAAAAAAAATATTTGAGATACCAGTTTAACTTTGGTTCCAGTTTCTTAATCAATTTCTAATATTTTTCTCAATAATGTTACATTTTTAAATATAATTTAACATGTGAGTTTTATTATCTTCAATTATTTGTGCTGTCTCTATGCCACTGCAGTGTACTTTGAATTGTTTTGCAACTGAAATGTACTATAAAAATAAACCTGCCTAGATATATTTGGAATAGAAATCAAACAAACTGCTGAGAAATGCTTATTTTATTAATTTTTTTTGAAGTTTCAAGTTGCTTTTCCCTTTCCTCGCTGATTAGTGGATTTGATTTCTGTTTGTTGCAAGTGAGGCAGTGACTGCTCAGAAGTAAATGTTCAATAAACACTGAACCTTGAAACTGGCAGTGTTTTTTTTTTTATGTCCCCTAGCATTTGACATCTCTGCAGGTAAAACAGACATTGTGCAAACAAAGGTGTCTCCCAATAGTTAATAGATTCATTTAGATATCATGATCAATGGACTTTGCCTTTAGTTGACTATTTAGTTCTCTGGTATTACCCTCTTATCCCACTGCTTCCTTTAATGCCTTTCATGCCATACAAGGCTTAAATTACCCTATACATTAGGAAGTGGTATGTCCCCCTCGAGTCACCAGATGTATTTTTTAACAGGAATGCAGACTGGGGGTCTATATTTAAAGCCAAATGCAGGGCCTGGGGTTAACGTCTGATACTATCAGCTGTTCAAATCCTCATTCAAGCAGTTGGACAGTAGCATACTTTCTTCTTCCAGAACAATGACAGAGGAAAGTCTGGAATCACTTTAGTCTTCATGTCTGATAGTTGGCATCTCCTCACTTGATTCTGTTGTAATTTGAATGTATATACATTGTTTAATAAACAGGTTCCTGGGTTCAAACTCTGACATGGCCACTCGATGTGGAAATTTTGCATCTAAATTCCTGGGTTTTCTACAGTTTCCCGGATGGATGGATGGATGGATGGATGGATGGATGGATGGATGGATGGATGGATGGATGGATGGATGGATGGATGGATGGATGGATGGATGGA
>NW_015156610.1:0-1505 GCF_000732505.1 Cyprinodon variegatus
AAATATTACTATTACTGGTGTGGACACACTGACAAAAAGATCTTAGGATTCATCAAACTTAAAATAACAAAATAAGGATAATCAGTGCCATTTACATGGCCTCAGTGGTCCTTCAAACCAATGAAACGAAAATATTCAAATGTATGATATTTTCCCTTTTGCAAATGACGTGCATCATATCAATTTCGTTTTTACCTTCCTTGTTTTTAAAGCCAGAATGCATCCAAGCATCTGAATTGAAATGTGATGGAGCCGGGGGGCGAATTTTCTCAGTCTCCTCCATATTTTGTTTATGAATGACTCGTCGCAGTATCCCGTGGCCGGACATGCTTGTGACACAAAGCAGCGGGCGTCAACACATCCGCAGCAACATCTGCTGGACTGGAAGTTGTTTTCCACTTGGTTTGGCTGATGTGCACCAACCATTAATGTATTTTATTTGTTTGTGTTTATTTTTTTTTTAAATAATCGATTCTCGCCTATAAGAATCAATGCAGTAGATCACAAAAATTAGAATCGCGATGAATGGATTTGACGATTATTTTGCACACCCTTAGCGCCAATGATCTGCATTGGATGGCGCACATGACGTAAAATAAATATTTGTAAATATTAAACCAAAGCTAAGAGTAACGAGTAACGTTTGTTTTAAAAATGTAAGGAATAGAAAGCACAGATACTTGTTTGAAAATGTAATGAGTAAAAGTCAGAAGTAGGAGAAAAATTAAGAAATGGAGTAAAGTATAGATACCTAAAAAGTGTACTTAACTACAGTAACAAAGTATTTGTACTTCGTTACTTGACACCTCTGTGTAAGGGTCAGCGTTCACCTAAACTTTGTACATCATAGACATATTTTTATGGTTTCTTTTAATTTCGAAAGTTATATTAGACATTGTAATTTTGGAATGCTCTGTAAATGATAAAAAAAAAGAAGAGCAACAGAAAAGGTAAAATTTCAAACTTAGTCCACAGGTGAGTTGTTCTATTTTCAGAAGCCTCAGGGCACCCCATGTGGTCCTTGAATGCTCCTTGGTGCCTGCAGGCACCATGTTGGTGATCACTGATCTTTACTGTATAAGTACATTTGCCATTGTTTTTCTTGTCCAGATGCAGACTAAGATTCCTCTCCCCCAGTAGCGAGTCATGTTACTGGACGATCAGTACTGTTTTGGATTTGAGAGAGGATGGCATTGATTATAGTACTAGATACATCACAGGAAACAATTATTTAACTGTGCAGATCAACGTTATCAAGCACAAATGGAGAGGTTAGCTGTAAGTTGAACTGATTTACTATGGTAGTGCAGACAGGTACTAGAGAGCGTCCTGCATGAGGACACCATGATGTGGATGCAGTGGTGGCATAGTAGCTTGTGAGAAAATGAGCTAAAAAACAGTAATTCTGAGAAATTATGACTGCTGTACTGGACAAAAGGATTCAGGTAGGTGTAGGACAGCATCAACGAGTGAAGCAGGTTCAGGCCATCAGATGTCAGGTGAAA
>NW_015156611.1:0-1505 GCF_000732505.1 Cyprinodon variegatus
CTGCTGAAGGACATAGGGACCACTTTTCTCAAGTGTACTTCATTATATCCCTATTCTCTAGTTCTACAGTGATCGGCAGTTCCACCTCTAATTTTATGTTATCTCTGCTTCTACTCATCATAGAAGCATAATCTGGTCTGATCCTGTTTGGCTGCGACACCCTCCTGGACAACAAACCATCCCCAAAGTCGGTCCTCGAGGGCTGCTGTCCTGCAGCTTTCAGAGGTTTTCCTGCTCCAGCACAGCTGATTTACAATTGATAATTGATTACCAGGCTTATGCTGAACTAAAATCATCAGAATCAGCTGTACTAAAGCAGAGAAACCTCTAAAACCTGCAGGACAGCGGCCCTCAGGGACCGACTTTGGGGATGCCTGGCTTTGTTTATAGATGAGAGTTTGGCCTGTTTTTATTTATCTCATAGACATAGCTATGGGCTCAGCTTTTACTTAAACCAACTGTCTGTTTCATCTTTTAAACATGAAAACTGACCCAGAGCTCATGTGCTTAACTGTTTTTCCATCTATGGAGCTATTTTACTATCATCTTTTCGAACATAGAAAGTATTTGTGGATCAGTGCTTCAGTGTTCCCTTTGTATGTCTACTTCTATTTCCTTGAACCCCCAATTGGCCTCACACCGAGCCTGGTTCTGCTTTTTTGGAAGTAAATATCTACTGTCGCCACAAGCTCATCTAGGAGTGAATCCTGCAAAGTCAGGATGAAATCAACTGGGTTTCCTTTGATAGAAAAATGTTTGACCAGTCAGACTGTATGATTTGATTTAATTATACCAGTAAAATGCCTTCAAGAATTTCATGCAAGGGATTAATAAAATAATTCTGCTCCTATTTATTTATTGATACAATTACTTGGTCTTTGGCACTCAGACCTTTGCAGGAAACATAGCAGTTGAGAGAACCTGTCCACGATGAGCAAGCATGAAGCGACAGTGGAGAGGAATAAGTCCCCGTTGGGAAGAAACCTCTGGCAGAAGTTCTGCCATGTTGAATTGAGACGCGGAATGCAGTAGAGTCCGGGAGTAAGGAAACTCTGATGAAGCTTTAGCTACGATGGTGGAAGAGGGGCTGGAGGTGGGTTGCAATGGGGTCATCTGAATGAAGTCAAACGGTGCAACCACTGCCTGCGCACTAGGTAGCAGACGAGTTGTGGATTGGAGGCCTTTTAAGATGAACTTTGGATGCTGATTGGCTTTTGTGGAGGTGTGGTTCAAAGCTGATTGGCTGTGTCGTAGGTGGATGTAGACGAGTAATCAGTTTATTCAGTTGAACTTCCGCCTAGGCTCCACTTCAACCGTTGCGTATATTAGCTGCAACATATAAATCAAGGTGCTATGACCGAAAAAATTTACCATTGATATATGATTGGCCGAATTTAGCTGCACAAGCTGAAATATAACTAACTGGCCTGCATAGAGAAAAAAAACAAAAAAAATTAAAGTTCGACATGAGCGAAAATGAAAAATGGCCAAAAATCGCACTTTGA
>NW_015156612.1:0-1504 GCF_000732505.1 Cyprinodon variegatus
CAGCTTAATCCTTGTCAGGGTCGCGGTGGTGCCGCTACCTATCTCTGGCAGTCTAGGGGCCAGAGGCTGGGCACATCCTGGAAAGGTCGCCAGTCCGTCGCAGAGCAACACTGAGACACACAAAGACACACAACCATGCATACACACACTTACACCTAAGGGCAGTTTAGAGAAGCCAGTTAACCAGTCATGTTTTTGGACAGTGGGAGGAAGCCGGAGTACCTGGAGAGAACCCACGCATGCATGGGGAGAACATGCAAACTCAATGCAGAAAGAGCCTGGTCCGGGAATTGACAATCTGGTGTAAAGAAATGCCAAGAAACAACAACAAGAAAGAAAAGAAAAACAAAAGGATAACTACTTGAAAAAATAGCAGCTTCTACAAAAACCTCTTTGTATGTTTGTTATGACAGATTAAATTCCAACTGTAAATAAATCTGAGCAAATCCAGTTTAATGTCTGCAAATAAAAACTAACTAAAAGCTGCATTTTTGGATTCATAGACTATGTGCATGTTGTATTTGCAGTATCTCTATGCAGGATAGTCAAGGAATTGATGTGATCACTTTGCTTTTTAGGTCTGGGTCTAGGTCTGGTTTAAACTGCAGCTAATTAGACAGCCTGAGAGGTTTGATTTGCTGGATTGAACTTAATGACCCTTGGTGAAAGCAAGGCCCGAGTCATCCTTGTTCAAAATGAATGCTGTAGATACCTTTTTCTATTATCTATTTTACATGTTTTTAGCAACCTTTAAGAAACAGAAGTGAGTATGTTGTGATGCATGCTAGATATAATACACTTTCCGTAAGGTTGAACAATTTACTGTTTATAAGAACAGTGATAAAACATAAGGATCTTAATAGTCCTTCATACAGCCTCCAGTGCTTAGACCTAAAAAAAGAGCATTTTTATATAGCAGCCACCCTTCAGTTGTTAGTTAACTCTTTGCTCAAGGGCACAGCAGCTGTTGTTTTCAGTGGAGGTGGGATGAGCTATCTCAACAAAATGAATCATCCAGCAGAAGCAGCCAGTCGCAGCCCTTCTTCGATGACCAGATCATGTAATTAACTCCAGGCTGCTTGTGGCACAGGGAATATAAGGCGGACAGCTTGATGTGTGAGGTGCCACATTGTTGCAAATAAATGCTTAATGGGTTAAGCTTAAGTGATGTCATTGTTCATTGAAAACACAGTTGCCAGACTCGTAAATAATACTTAAGATTGTTTCCAAGTACGTCCTTTAACGGACATGCCAGCTTGCTTTGGTGTGACGCTGCCGACCCCTGGCATCCTGTGAATGTCACACAAGAGTTTCCATTGTGATGAACCAATGGAAAAGGAACACACTTTGAGAGATGAGTACCACTAAAGGGATGGGTACAAACAGAATAAAGATAGACTGCTTTGCTTTCTGATAGATAGATAGATAGATAGATAGATAGATAGATAGATAGATAGATAGATAGATAGATAGATAGATAGATAGATAGATAGATAGATAGATA
>NW_015156613.1:0-1504 GCF_000732505.1 Cyprinodon variegatus
ATATCAAAAAAGTACTCCAGAGTGTTGTTCAGCATGGGGGTGAGTAGAAAATGAAGGCTAATCATGTTTTGGGTGTACTATTCCTTTAAACCTCATGAGGCATTGAACCATTTTAGCTATTTGATTCAACGATCCTCACAGTTCATAAAGCTTCATGTAAACATGTCACCACCTACTGGTGGAAGGCAGAACTCCAAGTATTAGGACCAAGCAAAACATTTTTTTATTTTGAGAATAAAGTCGCAAAATTACGAGAATAAAGTCGTAACATTTCCAGAGTAAAGTTTTTGAAGTATGACAACTTTTCCAAGAAGCCCTTCATAATGTTAATAAATCTCTAGCCTGGCCCTAATACTCCGTCATAATCTGTGACTTTTTTGTTTTTGCAGTCATTTTTCTTGTTTTTTTTTTCCCCATTTAAGTTCCTTTGAAATTGTTAATGATTGCTGTGTTAAAAAAAATATTTTGTGTAAAATGTCTTGGAAGAGAAAACCCATTTAAGGTACACAGGGCCGTTTAGGTGAAATAAACTTAAGCAGACAGTGAAAGTGTTTTTGCAAATTGGGCGATGATGAGAAAATAAAAGGTTTTGGTCATTTTTATTCAAACATATTTTTTCCAAATTTTTTTTTTTTTTAAGCGAGTTGGAAGTTATGTGTTCAACCAATCTTTTGGTTAAACCAACCAATCTAATTTTTACCCAATCTATATTTATACCAGGGCAAACCAATACAAATTAGTCACATTAGCCAAAATACTTCATGTATTTTATCGCTTCTTTCAAAAGTTCAAGTTGGGTTTTGGCCCCTCCCCCAAATGAAGCAAGTCTTGATACGCGCCTCGTGGAAACGCCCCCTCCAGTACTAGACATGACATCTACACTGTCCGGTTATGGTTGAGGGTAAATGAAAGCAGACTCACTCTGTCAGCAGCCAGTGTTTGCAGCAGTGACGTTTCCACAGTGGGTTGTGTTTGGACAGCTCATTGAGCCGCTTACTGACGTAGCTGCAGCTGCAAAGCAGAGGGTGGAGTTAGCCACAAAACTGCACCTTCAAGGTAGGTCTGAAGAACATTTGTATTATCATGTTTATAAACTCAATAATAATGCTAGCATGTAAAATAATCCATAGCTCAGATTAGCAAAAGAAAATCACATCATTTCACAGATAAATCCAAAAAAAACATACAAATATTTATTTACCTGAAGATTCGAGAAAAATATCAAAGGAGGTTCGACCATTTTAAATGGTAATAAGCTTAAAATGGCAACTTTTACCAATTTTTCTGATTACAAAAGCTTAAAAAACTAAAATGTTTCAGTCAGTGTTTAAATAACAACACTCTGGAAAATCTATTTCTACCACAAATAGATCATCAGCCTGAAAACAACAAAAAGATTAAGAGAAATTTTCCATCCTGGATTTGTACTTTACGATGGAGTGTTTTTTATTTTTAAATACAAGAATAAAGTCATAACATTATGAGAATAAAGATGAAATATTAC
>NW_015156614.1:0-1504 GCF_000732505.1 Cyprinodon variegatus
AACCAGTTTAACCAGTCCACAGCAGCGTCACCAGGCTCTCTAAATGAATCCAGCCTGAACTGATCATAGAGCTATAAAGGGGCGGGTCCAAGATGTGAGCTGACCAATCAGAGCCCTGAGCGCAGTTTTTCCTGAAGAATAAAAACTCATCAGTTTGATGAAGGATTAGAGATTTATTGTCCTTCTTTTACGAGAATAAAGTCATAAAATGAATCATCTCTTCCCAGAATCCCTTTCTTCCCTAACATGAGGAATGTGGAGCATCATGTGAAGTTCTACTTTAGCATCATGTGACAAATCAGGAAATCTTTTAGCAGCAGCATCAAACTGGGCAGGATGTCAGAGTGGACTCTGGTTGCTGATTGGTGGAGCTGGTCGGCCGTCATTCTTTCCTAGCAGCTGATTGGCTGCTGGGTGAGCCATCCTGAAAGGTTACCATGGTGACCAGCTCTGCGGTACCGGAAGGTCAGGCTTAAACCTGAAGTTATCTGGATAAACCAGTAATCCTGCTTCAGGATTCTGGTTTCTGTGATTCCTGGAAAATTCCTCTCAGATTCCCAATAAATATTTTCAAATCAAAGTTTGGAATCCATCCATCATTCATCGGAGCTCTAATGAAATATTTTCATTTATTGAACCTTATAGATACTTACATCATTTTGTAACATTTGAATTTAAAATTATTTACAAAACTTTACTTTTAATTTAATACAGAAATTCAGATCTTCTCTTCGATTTGCTGCTGAAGAATTAAATATAGTTTATGATTTTCTTTTAGGCATATGGAAAGCTTTTGTTTTTTAGCTTAAGATTTAGAGATAATTAAATATTCTCATTTTTTCAAAAATCAAAATACTGAAGCAAAAATCAGTTGATAATAAACATTGTTTCATAATCTAAATACTGAGGTCATAATAATAAAATCAACCTAGTTTAATAACTGACAGTTGAAGAGCGTTAAATGTGTTTTTGTGAGCGGCCGGTTGAATCTGTGAGTCCGGATGGTGGCTCAGCGGGACCATCTGCTGTCATCCGACGCAGCAGCAAACTGCACCAGAAATACGGAGGTCAGAGGAAATGATCACCTGACTGACGGGTCGGTAGGATTTATCTCATCTTTTGGTCTTTGATTCATGACCTACAACATTTAATTGAAACAAAAATAAGCAAAAACTGCAGAAATGTCTGAGGTGACAAATGAAGCACCGCAGCTACACAAAGTTAAAATATAAGAAACACCAAAGATCAAAGGACTCACAGCAGCTAGAAAAATCTGGTTCTGCAGCAAAATGATCAAAAAATGACCTGAACTTCTTTCTGCCTGATCTGAGACAGAAGATGAGACGCTATCTGGGAGAAAAATAAAATCTTGTATGCTTGTAGCGACAGTGGAGAGGAAAAACTCCCTTTTGGCTCGGAGCTCGTCTGCCTGGCTGTGTGTTTCCTGGACGGGGCCGCCTGTGGAGCTGGTTGACAGTTGCCTTTTGTATCTATGCTTCTTTTT
>NW_015156615.1:0-1503 GCF_000732505.1 Cyprinodon variegatus
TTTTCAGAAAGTTTATTACATTACCCAAAACAAATGTAACTCTGAGCTTAGGAACATATTAATTGACCACCTACAAATTGATAATAACTGCAAATTAAGCAATATTTACAATGGTTATTAATTTCTGGTAATAACTTTGTTTAACACCATAAAGCACAATTTTATTAAGGTCTGAGTTTAATATTTGTTCAAGTCTGGGAGTTTCAAAAGACATGCTCTTCATTGTCTGTCATTGCAACAATATGCTTTCTTCTAACCACAATGACCACAAATATTTTTACCTGCATGTTTGCTTTGACTTTTAAACCTGCTAAATTTAGATGCAAACATTGTACCCTCATTCTATTTTAAGTTGAATAAATCACATTTTTAGCACCCACTTTTGTGGTAAGGAGTTACATATCATTTGCATATCCTCGTCCTTGTAATATCCGCACCTTGGTCATCAAGATATGTTCTACATATTTATGAAAGCAAAGTATGTGTTTGCCATCCCATTCATTTTACACATACATTTTGGTTTGCAACTTGTTTTTAGATCAGCCCTATAATTTGCAAGTGTTTTTATACACACACATTTTTGAACATCAGGCCCATCCTCAGGCACAAAATGTTGGATTAAAAAGTCAGAAGTTGTCATTTTGCTTCTTTGGTTTGTTTATGATTTTATACAGTTGTTTAAGAAGATTCTTAATTCCTTTCAAATTCGGTATCTCAAAGTAAATATTTTTCACAGTTATTTAAGATTGACCATTGTCCTTATCTTACTATATGACTTTTTTTAGTCAGTCAAAAATTGACAAAAAACAAAATTTTAAAAGTCTGAATTTATTAAGTTATTTTACCAATCCAACCATCTTTTACCCACATATAGAGATCAGTAAATATATATGTTCTTTTCTGCAAATATTGCTTTATAAAATAATTAATTGCTGATTTATTACTCATTTTAATAAAAAATGAAATGCCAAAATTGTAACTTTGAATACATTTGACCAAAATATGAGTTGTAGTATGATCAAGACAAGTAGCTTTGTGCAGACTATAAGCTTGTCAGTCTGCATAACCAAAGAAGTTGAACAATCTAAACTTTTCTTTTAAACTTTCCTTATAATGTCAACATAATTTTCTCTATGTTCTACCTTGATTGCAAAAATCTTTGTCACATCTGCACTTGCAATTAGATAGAAGCTCAAACTCCTCCTATTCGATAATGTGCTCTGCAATGCGTGGTGAAGCCGGGGTCTCCAGTTTATGTATCTGAAATGCACAGCGGTCCATTCCCTGCCGTGCTCCAGGAAATTACCTTGGTTACCACGGTCAATGTAAACACACCTTTACAGAGAGAAGCAAGGACTTAACCTCTTACACCCTAAGGGGGTATAAATAAATTTCTGCCTGACAAAAACACACAAAAGTAAATAACTTATAGCCTCAAAGCTATTAGATTTAAGAAGAAACTTTTGGTATGTCTGTAAAGGTAAGATGTCATATAATGGTTTT
>NW_015156616.1:0-1248 GCF_000732505.1 Cyprinodon variegatus
ATCAGTACTTCCACTTTTACCAGAGTATTTTTTAACACAAGTATCTGTACTTTTACTCAAGTACGGAAAGTGAGTACTTTTGCCATCTCTGATGATGGATGAATGAATGAGTGGATGGATGGGTAGATGGGTGGGTGGAAGGATGGATGGATGATATAGCGATGATGGATGTAGGTGTGTGTTTGAGTGCTTAATAACATAATGCTTTGCTGCTTAACTTTATCTACAAAAGTAAGAAAATTGGTTTCTCTCCTCATCTGGTCTGAGTGGGAGAGAAGAGGACAGATTGGAGCCTTTTCTCTAAATCATTAAAAAAACTGCAGCACAGACCAAGTTCAAAGAGTTCAAATAAATGTGTTACTCTTTTAAATAGATTATTTGAATTACATGAAAATCGTGTTATTGCGGACATGTTAACCCTGACTCCCAAGAAGCCAGGATTTATCAACATTCACCTTACAGAGCCGTTACCCTTTCATCGACTCATCCTCGTCCCATTTTCTCTTTTTTTCTTTCTCTAGCCTCGACTCCTGATGCCCTTTCCAAACACAAGTTTGAGGCATAATGGAACCATAACCTGGCAGGTGTTTTATTATGCCTGGTGTTTTTCTTGGTTTTGTTTTACATTAATTATAAAAAACAACAAGGTTTACATTTTCTTTCATTTATTTTATGAAAATACATTTTCACAAGCCTGATTTTTTTTTTTGTGTCCCCACCCAGAAGTACCAGATGATCATATTCTAACTTCTAATTACATGCATTGAATGCCTTATTGGTTTTATAGTTTGAATGATGCCCATGAACAATTCTTTTGTTATGTTCGACTAACAATATAAAATATAATTCCAGTAATAGAAAAAAAAAACTTGCTGCACACATTAATTTATTATGGATTTTCTCCAAATCACACGAGCTAAAATTTAGATCAAACAACTCCCTCATATTTTTGCTGTTTTTGCCAAAATTGGTAGAGCTCTTAAGTAGCAAAGACGCAATTTTTACACAAAGATTTACTTTTTTCAGTAGAGTTCAGGTTGGGTTTGTCCATTTCATCCAACTATCTGTGTTTGGCACCAATTTCCTGTCATGATCTTTGCACAGTTTGGCTGGGTTTTCCTCTTTGTTGCTTTGCTCCACCCTGCGCTCATTATCTTAACCTGACTCCGCCAGCTGGATTGGCTCCGCATATCCATCTGGAAACCTTTTGTTGAAGTAATTTTGGGAAGGGGCGAAAATACTGGTTAG
>NW_015156616.1:1849-3352 GCF_000732505.1 Cyprinodon variegatus
CGCTTCTCGTTGCGTCACACCTCAACCCGCCTCAAAGCCAACGCTGATTGGACGTTCGTTTGGTGAACGGCTCCAAATTTCCTTTAACGGAGAGTCTCCAGACTGATCTGCGAGTGAAACCTTGAAAGCTCGCGAGATCAGGATGGTCTCACGAGGCTATCATTATCCCTCATCAGATTGACCTGTTCCTGCTGCTATTTAAGCCACTGGATCCCAGTGATTGCTGCCAGAATATTCCAGCTTCTACGCAGACTAACTGTAGTGTTCCTTGTGTTTAGTTCTGCCTGTTCCTGACCAGTTTCTGTCCACGGACTTCTGAGTTTTTGCGACCCTTGTTCTGCTCTATCTTGCCTGTTCTGTGTTTCTGGGCTGTTACCTGGATTCCGCCTGTTGTCGACCTTGGACCTGTCTTCTGATCACGGCTTGGATTTACCCTCTTGGATCCTTTGGTGCCTCTGCCTGCTCTGGCTGCTGCAGGTCGCTGTCCCTCTTCTCTTCTGGATCTCTGGTACTGGTTCAGTAAGAGGCTACCGAGTCCCGCTCCTCTGGATTTCACTCCTTCTTCTTGGCTCAGACTGAACTTTGCCAGATAATCCAGTGAGCCTGCCTCAGCTGATGAGCAGCTGCATGTTATTAAAGGGTTGATAGAATGATTCTATCGGGTATCTGGTCCTTCAGGTCTCTGAATAGGGTGTGTAACATTGGTTGGGCTGAAAATGGCATATTAGCTGTTCTATGAGCCCTAATGCAGCCTGGTTAAAACCCCTAGAATGAAATGACAGGTTTTCTTCCTTTTATGGTATGCTCATTAATATTTAGATGAGCTGTGCTCTGATTGGTTGGTTTACAACAAGCAAAGATGCTGAGCAAAGACGCATCATAGCAACAAGCACTCACTCACTGAAACATCAGATTGTTGATATGGTAGGTGGACCAGACGTCCTCTTTTTCCCCAACATGTCCTACTTTTCATATCTGTCTGGCGGTAATTTCAAAATTGTCAGGGATTTTAGTCGACTAGAGTGCGAAACACACCGGGCACTTAAACCGAGCCGTAAGCTCTGGGGCTGGTCTGGGAACCCCGGCGGCTCGTTAGGATTCGCCCGTTTTATGATGGAAGTTTAGAATTATGAGATTAGCAGAGAAAAGAAGTGTTGATGGGGTTTGAACTTCTCTGTCATCCATTTCACCCACTGAACTATCATTAGTCATCTAGGATAATGGAAATTCTGTTTTGGATTCTATGACCCCGTTTAAAATAAACTAAATGATCACTGTCTGTCTCTTTGTCAGGATCCCTGTTTTGTGTTCGTCTGTTTGTCTTGTCTTTTGTGTTTCTCCCTTCCACCACCAGGAGGCGCCTGGCTCCGGTTCGCCTCCTCACACACCTGCAAGCTGTTGCCTCATCACCGGACTGCTCTTAAGCTGCTGGTTGCCACTACTTCGACGCCAGAGTGTTTACCAGTTTGGGGTACTCTAGCCAAGCCTTGTTTATGCTGAGTC
>NW_015156617.1:0-1502 GCF_000732505.1 Cyprinodon variegatus
TTTTGGTGTCGATCATTCGATTTCATCCTGGACACTACAGAAAATGGGCTTAAAGTGTAAAAAACCGAACTTCTCCTTTAAATCTCTTAGAAGGTCGATGGAGCAGGGGTGGGTCCTGAAGCTCGATGCTGATTGGCAAACATACTTAAGGAATTCTGACTGACGGGGCGAGACAAAGAGGAGGTTTTGCTCATGAGTCGAGAGGGAAATGTGATAATTCAGCCAGAACAGTCATCTTGTGCTCAGCCATTGCCGTGGTTTCCGGAGTTTATTTCAGAGCACTTCACAACAGATATTTTCACCTCTTATAGTAATGTGTTTTACGTTTTTCAAGATTTTTTTAATGCAATACCTGTCATTTGGATTTCATTCAAAGGTTTAAGATTGTCTATAAGATAAACCGTAAACACGTACATTATATGCTTTAATACTACTGCATGAACAGGTGAATCAAAGTATGCTGTTGAGTTAACCTTTTTATTCTGTAATGATAATATCAAGGCTACTTTAAGCCCTGAGGTTCTTAGAAGCAAATTCCGCCTGAATTTACATATGTAATAATAATAATAATAATAATAATAATACATTTTATTTAAAAAGGCGCCTTTCTGGACACTCAAGGTCACCGTACACAAACATAACATATGTGAATTAAAGCAAGTACAGCTTCCAAACTATAAATTGTAAAAACAAATTTTTGTATTTGTATGGCAGAAAGTCGTTGCGGAATATTTGTCAGGTGGAACCACTATTTTAAATGTCACCATGTCTGATTTATAGGTGATTAAACAAGGAAAAAAATGAAAAATATTGAGCCTCACCATTTTTTTTTTCAAAATAAACACTGCAAAACACCATGAAACCTCATTTGAAAATCTGAATGAACCCTCAGACTTTTTAGATCCACATTTTGACTATACCTCAAGCACATTTGGACTTAACAAGTATAAGCATGTTTGTCCCACAAATCTTTTAGTGGAAATGTGATATTGACACAGTGCAAAAATGCATTTTTCCACTCATAAGAGGGAATCTGGCCAGACCAATATGCTGATTTACATTATTGGAGACCAGCAAAGCCTTTGCTCCTCAGATTTAGCCGTTGTCTCATTGAAATGTAATAATAATATCAACAAACTGAATAGAAAATAAGAATAACAGAGTAAGCTTATGTAATGCATGCCAGCTACATCACCTAAAGTGGTCACACAATTACCTCCCACCCCTCCTTGGAAAGGTCTGAGCCTCTAGTTTCCGATGATGCTGGCTATAAGGGGATGGGGGTAAAAATAAATACCTGCTGTTGCATTAATCACCACAGAGTCACACATGCCAGGTGGAATTTTAAATCTCATTTTATTTGTTCACACAGCTATACAACAAAAAATATTTGTGAAAAAATCATTTTGAAACATGTTTTAGAAATTTTACAGCCCCATTTGAAAGGCGTGTGAATGAAACACCATGTGACTGTGTTTTGGCCATTTCTATAAATAGATAAA
>NW_015156618.1:0-1502 GCF_000732505.1 Cyprinodon variegatus
AAGAAAGGTGTTAATATGGCTAAAAAAGACCTGAAAAGTATGGGAATATGAACATTTTAAGTAGAGATGAAAGCCTTATGTCATTATAAAAGATATATAATTGTATCAAAGCCATCTTTAGTTTTTCTGCCTTCATATTGTATCTTAGCGAACTCCTCCTTGAGCTATTGAGCAACAAACTTGTAACTTTCTGAGCCTAGACTTAAGAGAAAAGGGATCAAAAGTTATCAAAAGATTTTCGCTGCGGCACAGGATGTGGGCGTGGCCAAACTTCAAATTTTCAAATCAAAATCACTTAGCATGGACTTTATAGCCCCGTGAGACCATCCTGATCTTGTGGTTGTGTTTTCGTCGTCGCTCTGTTAGTACGTCATATGCTTCGTTGATCTGATTGGTTTATTTGGCCCGTCTATCACCAACATAGGTCAATCAGCTAACCAGTATTTTCGCCCCTTCCCAAAATTACTTCAACGGAAGGTTTCCAGATGGATATGCAGAGTAAATCCATCTGGTGGAGTCAGGTTATGGACTTTAGGCATAGCGGATTGAAAATTATCAAAATGAAGCATGTTATGTTGGTTTTTCATTTATTTTTCTTTTGCACTTGGCACCTACTACACTGCAATAGTGAAACTGCATTCCCCATTAATGAAGATAATCCTGGGTAGATATCATAACAAACATTGTTGTTTGAAATCCAGTTTGACTTTTTTTAGTCTGCTAATTTCACTTTTTTTTCTCCTCAGACATAAATAACAATTGTAACAATTTAAAAAGATGTAAGAAGAAAGTTATGTTTCGAACTAGAATCACAATATTTCCTCGTGGCGCTCCTACTCTGTTTGGTTCACGCCCAGATTAGGTTGTAATTCTATTATTTTATATCCATTTTTTACATATATTTATCAATAAATTCTCTGTCACCATTTCTCACTAATTTTAGTCTTTATTGGCATTTTGACAGTGAAACTTACCAGGGATGGTATTTTTTCACTTACAGAACTCTGTTGAAAGAAAAATATGGAAAATATTAGAAGTTATTTAAACTCTTTAATGCAACAGAAACCAGGATTGAATAGGTGTGTTTAACCTTGTCTCACTGTGCGTTTAGATCGGTGACTGCAAGATGAAACTTGAGGCATCAAATATCAGGCTAAGGTGTTCCTGGATCTCCGTAAGCCTGTGAATCTCTTACTAGTACAGGGTACCTGGTCGCTTTGGTTTCACCCCTGAGCTATAAAATTGCTGTTTTCAGTTTCTACATCCTAAAGGTATATTGGAGACATTTTTTTGGAGTTGAATCATCAAAATAAGTGGAACTTCTTATTGTCAATCATTCTGCTGATAAGTTAACGAAAGGCTGTCCTACGTGCTCGTCCCCCAGTTAGCTATCTTTTTATGCACTTTCAGGCGAATATTTATGTTGAGTTATGGTTTCAGCCAGTCATTGGCTAAAACAGTAGCCTTTCTCACCGCGGTTCTTTGAAAATGGAAGAGGGTCA
>NW_015156619.1:0-1502 GCF_000732505.1 Cyprinodon variegatus
TGGATGGATGGATGGATGGATGGATGGATGGATGGATGGATGGATGGATGGATGGATGGATGGATGGATGGATGGATGGATGGATGGATGGATATTTTATCTCTTAGTTTTTTAGTAGAATAGAAAACAGAGAATTCAAAAGAAGCTTTTTATTGTTAAAATGTTTAATATGTTTAAAAAATCTGAAAAAAGGTAGGAAATGCATTCAAGTCGCTTAGATGAAACAATGCTTGATTGGAAGAAGGGCTGCAGTTGTTTCAACCTTTACAAGGTTTTGTACACACAGCAATGTAATGTGCTATTTCAAACTGGAAAGACTCATGCAGAAGACATGCAAAAACTAGTGAGAGTTATTGAAAATTAGACTGACAATGAATGGAGACCAAATTAAGATGGAGCCAGATAAAAAGGAGGGAGATGGTGGAGGTGGAGTGGATGGGGGGGTTACAGAAAGCAATGGGAGAGCACAGTCTTTTAAAGTAGAGTTCTGACTGGATGAAAGTATCCCAGTCTTCACTTATATAGGTTTAAAAAGGCAACAGTTAAGTAGAAAGCAGGAGTGTGTCCTTGCTCTACCTGCAACCGGAGAGTCGCTAGTCCGAACCACAGTTAGGGGGCTCGTGGCCCCTGTGTATGTGAATGACTTAATGTAATGTACAATGCTTTGAAGTCCCATGACTTGAAAAGACGCTATAAATAAGTACAGGCCATACAGTGCAATAAAAAAGGATTTTGTTTTATTTTTTCTGTTGGTGCTTTTTTGTCTCATTAAAATGTTTGAGTATAGGCAAATATAATCTTGTCAACAATAAAATGAAGTGTTTTCATATACATACATATGCATTTTTTTTTTATAATTTCCTAAGGAAAATAACTTCAAAACCAGCCTGTGAAGATGTCATATGTGGAGAACTATGCCTCTGCTAAAACTAATGACTTGGCAAGAATTGTCAGCAGTTTGCTGAGATATTTGCAAATTAGACTCCTACATCACTGTGGAGGGATTTTTATCAACTCTTGAGAAATTTAATAAAATTTGTAAATTGTACTGTTTTTCAAAATGGGTGACATATAAGTGACAATGCATTTCATTCTGTACAAAATATTTCCTTATTATAATAATAATATTATAATTATTATTATCATTATTATATAATTATCTATTGATGGGGGATCTTTTGGTCGGGCTGCCATTTCTCTACTATGGTCTGGACTCAGTGGAGAAAGTGGCTGAGAGGAGGGTGCTGTCCATTACATCCATCATGGACAATACCTCTCACCCTCTGCACCACACTGTAGAGGAACTGAGCAGCTTCTTTAGTGAAAGACACTTACACCCTGTTTGTAAAAAGGAGCACTACCGCAGGTTATTCATCCCTGGTGCCATCAGACTCTACGTACAATGCGACACTAAAACAGCAATGACTTCTGCAATATCTAATGAGCAATTACTATTTAATACCCCATGCAATAACCCTGAATAATAATCCTGCTAAATTAGA
>NW_015156620.1:0-1502 GCF_000732505.1 Cyprinodon variegatus
GTTATCACTAAAATAAAAATAAAAATCCTTTAGCATAGTAAAAAAGCAGCTCTATAAATTGATAACTTTATAAATGTCTAGAAGATCAAATAAGGCTATTATTTTGAATATTCCATAATTTATGAATGTTAGATTTTTTTTTAACTTTAAGTTAAAATTAGTTTTCTATAAAATCATAATTAGAACTCAAGAAAAACCGATCAATTCAGCTGTAAAAATTTGAGTATTTTTATCGTTTGTTTTGAAAAAAAACTTTTAGCAGATGAAAACTGGGATCCTACCTCAATAACAGTGAAGCTATCACCTTATTTTTTTTTTTTAAATAAGTAGTAAAACAGAATTTGTAAAGAAAAAAATGAAATCGATCCAAAGGACCTATCAGTAACCATGTCTGTTCCAGCGCGTATCATCATTTGAATTTCTTGAGTATTGTGTCTTCAGTACAGGGGCCATAACAGAGGCCAGGACATGATCTACAGGGACACTGGCCCGAATTGGCCCCTTGTCTAGAACCGCCTATGCAAGGCAATGGTTCTCAATCATGGTTTTGGTTTAAGCCAACCTTCCTCACCTTTTTGACATCTCTTGTACCAATTTAAAAGGAAAGGTGCAAATATGCTCTTAAACTGTGAAATGTTTGCAGCCTGAAGAACAGATTTTTGTTAAAGCGACCATTAATTCCTAAAAGTAATCAGCTGGCTGATTACTTTTATATCAATCTGTGTGGAAACTAGACAAACGGAAGCTTTTTGTGCTGTGGCTGCTTTATTATATATTTCATTTCAGATAACTATTATTACCATTGTTCATGTTTAACTCATTTCTTTTTATTAAGGCTTAGGAATCTATTGAGTGAGTTTTATCTGCCAGCTACCATGACGTATTAAGACCTAAATTTCCATATTGGCGGCCTGCTTCTAAGGCTTCACATGGTTTTCTGTGTGGTTCTCCTCTTCACACATGGAATTAATGATTATTTAAGGAGCCAAAACACCTGATATGATGAAGTAGCTACCTGCTATTGTACTATTTAGCTGCTCAGCAGCTGCATCTGAATATAGATAATTGGTATCACAGGCTTGCATCGGATACTTTCTGCTCCTTAGCAGGGATCTGATTAAGCTAGTTTAAGACAAAGAAGCACTCTTTGAATGGACATAAATCGGTGAAGTCAGAAACTGAATTTAAATTGAAATTACTGAATCTGAATGGAGTGAATTTTGTTCCGATACTAAAGAACACGTTGTGTAACTGAAATTAAAATATAAAAGAAAATTTTTAGGGATGCACAATATAATCGGCCCCCTATTAGTATCGGCCTGTATCAGCCTTAAAAATGAATATCGGACATCGGCCACCCCACCGATATTTAACCCGATATTTGATCAGCTTCTAAGTTTCTAAAGTCTTAAAAAAAAAAAATAAATAAATACTACTTCTTCTTCCTCAAAAACTTATTTTTTACAGACTTAAAAACTTCTAAAGACGAGGGAAAAAATATT
>NW_015156621.1:0-1501 GCF_000732505.1 Cyprinodon variegatus
AACATGCTGTCTGAACAGAAATGAGGACACTGTATGAATGCCATCATCAACTATAAAAGAGGAAAAACATCCATCCAGACATTTTCATCACCCCTGGCCTCCCTGCTGGGATGGCGAGGGGTCCCGGTGTCTATCTCCAGCTTGGACAGGTCTCCAGTCCATCGCAGGGCAACACAGAGACAAACAGGACAAACAATCATTCACACTCACACCTAAGGAGAATTTAGAGAAGCCAATCAACCTAACAGTGTTTTTGGACTGTGGGAGGAAGCAGGAGTACCTGGAGAGAACCCATGCATGCACAGGGAGAACATGCAAACTCCATGCAGAAAGACTCTGGGGGGGAATCAAACCCAGAACCTTCTTGCTGCAAGGCAGCGGTGCTACCCACTGCACTACTGAGCAGCCCAGTGAGGAAAAATTTATTTTCTTTAAACAAACCCTTAAGTGTTTTTATTTACAAATTAGCATGTATTAAATCGTTTTAACATTTTGTATTTTTATAAAAAATAAATGTTTCAATCTTTGGCTGGATGCACAGCCTTCCCTGCAGCAGAAGACATGCTGTAATTATTCTCCCCCAGCTGTAATTGAGGGGTCTATATTTGTCTGCGTCGTCCAGCAGTCAATACAAGGCAGAGGAAACAACATGAGCAACTCAGGCCAGAACACCTCCTGTTACCAGCTTTTTGGACACATTTGCTGCTTTTTTCTGGGGGCTGTTGCTACAGACAGAATAAGTGTATCTTTAAAAAGCAGCATAGCAACAGAGGCGTTACCATTGGTAACCAAAAGTGCCCCTTCCTCTGCCTCCTCACCCTTTATGTAAATCTGCTGTACATCACAGAATATAGGTCGCCTCCTTCCCCCTGAAAAACACCATCATTTAACTCCACTAAAAGATTGCAGGTCATAATGAATCAGTCCATTTCATACAGGCGTATTTATTAGTAACTTTGCTAATTAAAATAAATGAATTAAAACTTCCTCAGCTTGAAATGTATCCCTTATTGTTGATTGCATATGCACAATATACCAAAATCTGCTTTTGATGATTGGTTTCTAATGTGGAGCAAAGAGAGCTGGTGTTTCTAATATTGCAGCTCCGTTTGCTGCAGCCTATAGAAAAACCTCTGTGGGAGACGTCTGCTAAAGGGTGATCTGTCAGCGCTCTTCCTGAGCAAACTGCTCAAGCTGTCGCTGCTTTAAAGGCGGGTGTCTCTGAACAGCTTCTATGATGTTTGGTCGAATTAGGATCTCAGCTCAGTTTCTCCCTGAGATGTTTGGGGCTTTTTATCATGCTTTCTCCTCCACCTCAAACGCTTCATTTCACCTTGAGGCTAATAAACCCAGGTTTGTATTTCTCTTCTGAATTCTATTCAGTTTATTTCTATAGCTCCAATTCACATCATGTCATCTCAGGTCACTTTCCAGTTCAACCAGATCATCCAGTCAGATTGATTCAAAGTTTTCTATCTAAGGAAAACCAGCTGATTGCATC
>NW_015156622.1:0-1501 GCF_000732505.1 Cyprinodon variegatus
CATGTTTCCAAGCAATACAAGGCCTTGTCCATATAAGACTCAACTCACTGCGGATCCAGACATTTGAATTGAGAAAGCTTCCTGGAGAGGTGGAGAAACGTCTTCAAACCTTGAAAACCAAGTCCAGTGGATATTTTTTGAATTTTTACGGAAAATATCTTGAAAACCAAGTCCAGTGGATATTTTTTGAATTTTTACGGAATGACTATGACCTGGATGACTGAGAACCTTCATCAGCATTTCGATTGTTGTTTATAGTTGTTCTTCATCTGTTTTGTGTTGGTTGGCAAGCAGCTTCCGGAGGGGCATTACCGCCAACTACTGGAATGGAGTGTGAATCGGGATGTCCAGCCAGACGGAGATGACGCGTTCTGCTCATGCGCGCCAAAACTGAGCCAGAGAAAAACCGAGCCGAGCCCACCTCTGGATCTGGTCTGCAATTAGCGTTTCGGTTTTGTCTAGCTCGGTTCAGTTCAGTTTGCTTTCCATTTACACACGATAAGTTATCACAGTTACTAAGCTCGGACTGGTCTCTGCACGGTTTTTCAAGGGTAGTGTAAAGGGGTCATAGTTGGCCTGGCTGATCTGGCCAGATATTTTGTTCCCCTGCATAGCGATGGGGGTTTAGATGGTTTTAGGAAGGAATCAACTGTATCGCTGCGTTGTAGGTTTTTGAGAGCTGAAACCTGAGTCCACCCCCTCTGTTTAAGGTTGTTTTTTCTCTTTTAACATAAATGGCTTCCTTCACGCCCCTTTAGAACCCCCCTGCCTTCTTTATCTAATATTTGAACATTCTGGTCATCAAACGAATGTCCTTTGTCCTTAACGTGTATGTGGACACCAGAATCTTGTCCGGAGGAGGTCGCCAACGACTCGCTTTATTAAGGGGTGGAGCTGGGTTTCCAGCTTCAATCTGCATGTTTTCTAATCCATTACAAGGCTTTGTTGGGCTACTCTATAAAAGCCTGGAACTCAACGCTAATGCTGACATTTTGAATTGAGAAAGATTCCTGGATGGGAGGCGAAACGTCTTCAAACTTGGAAAACAAAGTCCAGTGGATTGTTTTTTAACTTTAAACTTTTGGAATGACTATGACCTGTTTGACTGAGAATCTCCACTAGCAAACTTGGATTTTATTGTTTGGATGGGTGAGAATTCACTTTTGACAGTATAGTTTAAGTTTCTTTGATGTTTCTCTGTTTGGTGAGCTGTTTCATTACAAATTAACCAAAATAAAATAGATACCATTCTAGATACTTAATTCATTAATGTTTTATTAAACAAATGTCTCAATAAATACATTGTATTTTATCTTTCCTGATGAAACACTTTACATTTAGAAAAGGAACCAAAGTCTAGCAAATTACCTGGACAGAAACAACTCTGAAGGTTAAAGAAATGCCTGGTTCCTATATTCATTACCAGGTGTTTGTAAATACCTCTAGTTTTGGTGATGGTGTCCTCATTTTATTGTAAATTTGTATATAAGTGATGCAAACA